>NW_010521995.1:16130-18437 GCF_000687285.1 Phaethon lepturus
AGGGACTTTCTTTACAGATTCATTTCTTATTGGTGGGTTTGTAATCTGCCTTTTCAGTTACTGAGGGCGAAGGGTGGGACGATCGGGGGGGAGAGCGATAACCCTGTAGCTTGTTTTAAAGCGAAATAGTGCCTGTTGCCCGTGCTGAACCTCGCGCGTATCTACCCGCAAGAGCGATTTCAGCGCCGAGCAGGGGAGCGGTACCTTTCGGTGTTTCCAAAGGGCTATGCGAATAGATGGCAAGACTTCTGAACCAAATCACGGGGTCCAACCTCCGCTGGCGTAAATGAGCATGTCCCCAGCGCGACGTCAGTGCGGCTGCATCCGTTTACACCGGAGAAGGGCTTGGCCTGAAACTCTCCAGCAAACCCTGGCTTTGATGGGGCTTTTTTTTTTGTGTGTGTGTGTGGGTCAGCAGATCTCGTTGCTGTTTGGTTGCCTAAGTTGCTCAGAGCAAACTGGGACGTGCACACCTGGGGACGATGGAGGCTTGTGTCTCGTAGACACGTTGAGAGCGCTCGGGGAGGGGGATTCCTCCAGGGGGGTTGGAGATTTTTGTGCTCTTTTGGACTATTTAGTATTTGTCCAAGCCAGGATTGAGGTTGGCGTTTTCTTTCTGGAGGTGCAGCCCAGTGCTGACTCTTTGCTTTATTACAGGGCTCTGTAAAGCGGGGCGTAACTGGGAGACCCCTCGGGCAGGCGGGCTCCCCGCGGCCGCGGGGACACTCGGCTCGCTGCGCTATTTCTCTCCGTGCAAAGGGGGTGTGATGATTTTTTTGTTTTTCTCCCCTTCCTCTCTGCTTTTGAAGCACCACGTCCTGCTTTGGAAGGAATAACCGATTCCTTCTCCTCCGCGTACAGTGCGCCTGTAGCCAGGACACGCGTATCCCTGGGTCTGGAGTAGCACCAGTCGCTTTGCTCAACGCCTCCCATCCTCCAGCCTTCTGATGGAGTGAGCGGCTTCCTACCTTTAGTTGCTTCTTTGAAAGGAAAAAGAAACCAAATTCAGCCCCGTCCCTATTCTGCGCGGCCGAGCGAGGCGCGCCACGGCCGCGAGCCGGTTCTCTCCGCTGAGACGCAAACGGGACGGTCCGAGAGCAGCGATGCGAGAACCGCCCGTGCTTTGCTTTTGCCGTTCGCTGCCTTGTGCTCCCAGTACTGTCCTTCCGAAACGTCCCCTCCCAGCACTTCCCTGTATGACTTCTGGGTTTATGAAGATGTTTTAAGGGAAAAAGAAAACAGCTCACGCTTTTAACACAAACGCCAAGCTGAAAGAAGGCTTAAATACTGCGGCGTGCAGGTTTTTTCACGATACCACGTGTTACATTTTTCACAGGACTCTTGCACTAATGGTTTTCCATCTGTTCTCTCTGTAAATGGGTGCACTTTACTGTTTGAATTTGTTACTATGATAAATTACTGGGTATTTAAGCGTGAGTAGTGTCTTCATTAGAAAATAGCGAAACAGCTCTTGTCTCTTAGTGTATTTTTAAAAAAAAAAAAGAAAATAGAAAAGAAACGAAGCAATGAATCATCATTTATAGCACAAGAACCGACTCTTGTATATAAGCATCAACAGATTGAGTAATTTTTAAATACAAACTTACTTGCGGTGGTTTTAAAGCGCTTCCCCAGCAATTCTCTTTAGGGACAGCTGGGGCAGGATGGCTGCTGTAGTCCCCGCGTGGGTACGGAGCACACCTCTCCCTGGAAAAGCCGTTCTTAACACAGTCCCCTGCGTCCTCAAAGTCACGATTTGGATTTGGCGTGGACGAAAAGCAGAGGCCGTTTCGTACGGTGCTGTCGTGCGTGGTCCTGTTGTGAAGCGCGCTGCTGTGCACGTGGCTCGGTGGAGCACGAGGCTCCCATCTCGCCTGGTGTCCTGTCGTCTTGGATGTTGCGGGAGTGCCTGCAGCGTTTCGGACACGGTGCTGTCTCATCCATCCGTGCAACGCGTTTAATTACTCTTTGAGTAATTAAGATGTGGACAATGGTGCCAGCTGGCCCCTCCGTCCCCTCCCCGGCTGCCGTGGCACCGCTGACGAGCCCCCATCTTGCGAGCGAGTAGGGTTCTTGGGTGCAACGAGTAAACCAGGTTCTTGATGACATTGAAACCTCGGGGTTTGGTTCTTGGGCGCGTCGGGTAGGCGATGCTGAAGCCGACCTTCCCACCAGCCGTCCCTTGTCCCCTGCCCGCAGCCGCTCCGAGGGCTGGGTGTGCCGCCGCAAAGCTGAAATCTTCTCTCCCAGCTTCGGGTGTGGGTGTCTGCCACGTCCCTCGGTGGGGATTCACCGGCTCCTGCGTTG
>NW_010521995.1:18468-20058 GCF_000687285.1 Phaethon lepturus
TGCTCTGGCCCCAGGGGAGGGGACACCCGCCTGGGGGGCGGCTCCGCAGAGGTCCCCACCAGCCAGGCTGGGGATGGCGTTGGAGGACTTAGAAGACAAGTGTCTGAGGTGCTTAGGAAAGGGAATGTTTCACAGAGTGATCCCTTGGGATCCGTCTGCCGCCTGGCACCGGTGCCTGCAGCTGGGTCCGTCCGAGCACTGAACTTTTTGGGTTTTTTTCTTTAAGCTGGCTGTAAAGAAGACCGCTTGGCTAGTGTGAACGTTTGTGTGTGCGTATGACAAATACCTGAGCCATACTTGGATTAGGTCCGGAACCGGGGTGGCTACTAAATTTGGAGCGATCCGGTTCCCTCGTACAAAGGTTGCTGTATGAGCAGGGTTACCCAGAAGAAGTCTAGCTAAAACCGAAGTGCCAGCTCCGCCTTACCTAGAGAATAGCAAGCCGGTGTGCCTGCTCGTCCCCCGCCCTCCTTGCAGGGGGTCCGTGGGGAGCTGTCCTGAGCTCTTTGGTGGTTGTGCTTTGCTTTGGTCTGGGGAATTCAAGATAACTCTCTTACCGGGATTAACGGTGTTTAACCAAGGGCTTAGGGGCAGAGCTGTTGAACCCGCTGGGACCTCTGCGGATAAATGCCTTCACCCCGTGCGGGTTGCTCTACGCAAAGTCTGGTGGGGTGCGTGTTGGACACAAAGCACAATGGTCGAAAGTTAATCTGCGTCTTTTTCAGATACGTGTGAATAATTGCTGGATTTTCAGTCAATCAAACTCTTTTTTCTAATACAAACCACTAAGGGCTCAATTCTTTAGCAAGATGCGTTCGTGTCCAACTCCTGACTCTACAGGTGGATCTCACCGCAACTGCTACAGACCTACCTGAGAGAAAACACAGCTAGCGCGACCGTCACCGGGAAAGCCAACGGACACCAAACCCACCCACCGTATCCTTTCCTCCTGCTCATTTTCTAGCTGTCACGGTACTGGGGAGTCAGCAGCCGAGTCCCGTCTGACGGGATCACATCCTATAGTCACGAAAACAGGGCTGCTTTGCCACAGGACTCTGTCCCCTCTGGGTGACGCCGGCCGGGGACGGCGGCGCGGCTGCGGGTCGTCTCCTCCGGCGCGTCGGGGTTGTGCCGGGCGGGTGGGAAAGCCTCGGGCCCAGGGAGCTGGGTCGCTTCGCCGTGGGTCTGCCTCGCTGTGCACTGATAAGCCAGACACGGAGAGCAGCGCCGTGTGCTACGTAAAGTCCGTTTTGTTGCTACACTGATAACCCAGAGACTCGTGTGGACTCTGCCAGTACCGCCGGTGTCATCCCTGTCCAGCCTTTTCTTTCCCATAGTGTTGCATTCGGCGTTTCGTCTCCCTCCCTCACACCCAGGAGGATCCGAGTTCGGTACACACACGTACAGTACACACCCCTTGTGCTTTGTACAATTCCCTGGTTGCCATCCTCCGAGACACTTGCTGGGAAGATCTTTAAGACACTTAAATTTTCCTTTAGCTTTTCTATAATTCTGATGTAAAGGACTTTCTCTGTACAGTATATTATTCAGTGCATGTTCTGTTCTCTCTACTGATATATTGAACACCAC
>NW_010521995.1:20147-20686 GCF_000687285.1 Phaethon lepturus
GCCCCGGCCGACAGCGGAGGCCTTCGCCTCTCCTGTATAAGGAAAGAAGAAAACCTATTTTTTCCTTTGCTGTATTTGCTTGAGCAGAGTTTTCTTGTCTGTACATGTGAGCTGTGAGATAGATGTGAAAAGTTCAAAAGAATGCATTCCCCCCCAATGTATACAGATTGTAATCTGTACAATGCAAACTGTATGTATGAAAAAATGTACTTATTTATGGCCTTCGCCTCTCCTGTATAAGGAAAGAAGAAAACCTATTTTTTCCTTTGCTGTATTTGCTTGAGCAGAGTTTTCTTGTCTGTACATGTGAGCTGTGAGATAGATGTGAAAAGTTCAAAAGAATGCATTCCCCCCCAATGTATACAGATTGTAATCTGTACAATGCAAACTGTATGTATGAAAAAATGTACTTATTTATAAATGGTTAACACTTGGAAACGGCGTCCCGCCTGGTGTTCTTCCCACGCTGCGGCGAGCGAAGGAGCGCGCTGGGGCTTCTCCGCGTGAAGATAACCCGGGGAGGGGGAGGTCAGGACGGC
>NW_010521996.1:0-917 GCF_000687285.1 Phaethon lepturus
TGATACACGCGTGTGCGCGTTACACGCGTGTACGCGATACACGCGTGTGCGCGTGTGCACACCCCGCATAGGTGCAAATGTGCGTGTGTACGCCTATAGGCGTGTTCGGGGGGGAGGGCGTCTATAGGGGGGTGCGTGGGTGTGGGTGAGTGGGTGTGCGCATATAGGGGTGTCTATACGTGTGTATAGGCGTGTGCACGTGTGTGCGCATATAGGTGCGTGTGCGTGCGTGTACAGGGTGAATATACGCGTACACATGCGTATAGGTGAGTGTATATGTGTGCATGTGTATATGTATGTGTGCATGCGTGTGTATATGTGTGTACGGGGGTGTGCGTGTGCACACGTGTGTATGCGTGCGCACATATATGTGCGTGTATGTGTGTATGGGTATGAATATATGTGTATACGTGTGTATAGGTGAGTATATACGTGTGTGTATGCACGTGTGTGTGCGTAAAGGTGTGTGTATGCATGCGTATGGGTGTGTATATATGTGCATATACGTGTGTATGCATATATGTGTGTGTATGTGTGTGTGCATATATGCGTGCTCGCATATATATGTGTGTATGGGTGTGTATACGCGTGTATGGGTGTGTATATGTGTACATATATGTACATGTGTCCATGTATATGGGTGTGTGGATGTATGTGTGCATTACATGTGTGTGCATGGTGCAAGTGTCTACGGGTGTTTATATATGTGCCTATATGTGCGTGTACAGTGTATATACATATGTACGTGTACATGCCTATATATATGTGCATAGATGTGCGTGCATATATATGCATACATGTGTGCGTGCGTATATGTGCGTATACATGTGCGTGGGTATATATACGTGCATGTATGTGTGTATGTATACGTGTGTATGTATCTGCGTATGCCCCTATATTCACGCCCTGGGGGGGGG
>NW_010521997.1:0-246 GCF_000687285.1 Phaethon lepturus
GGCGGTCTCGTTCCCTAACGTACAGTTAAGCCAAATGACTTCCCCCGGTAAGTAGCCTCACGTGAAATAAGTCCGCGCGTTAAGCGCACGATAAACTAGAAACGCGCGTGTTATTTCGTACGCGTGTTTCCAGCTCGCCTGCCGCCAAACGCCTCTTCGTTACCGGCTCCTTCTGGACCGCTGGCTTAAAGAAATCCAGTTTTGACAACCCCATGCTGCCCGACGCACCTGAAAGACTGGACTTCA
>NW_010521997.1:386-1446 GCF_000687285.1 Phaethon lepturus
CGCGCCGGCCGCACGCCAAGCCCGGCAAGCTTATTCAGGGTATAAATCGTCCGTAGACCGTACGGGCGAGTCTGCTCTTCCAAGCTTTCGAACGCCTGCCTTGAGGGCCTCTGCCCTTTGCCATCGGAAAAGGCAGCCTCTCGTTTTTGATTATTTCCCACGACCGTGCTGTAAACCTCGTTTCAACCACGGTTTTCCACTTTAACAGGCGAATAGACGGGTTCTTGCTGACAGAATAGCCAGGGAGGAAACTCTAGCTCCGTTTGGGTAATTTACAGGACAAGCTTAGCTTCCCTCATGCAGATTCAGACCTTCGCTCCGTGCCCGATTTTATCAGTTAGCAATTAACAGCATAACGGACATCGCCTACGAAAGGCTCTTTCCCATAGTGCCCACTTAAAAACCCCTGAGCGGGTCGCTTGCTGACGTGCTGAAACCGCCGCCTTCCACACCGCAACGTCATCCCCCCGTCCCCGCCATCCCTCCTCGGTAGCGGCGTCACCACCCTATAGATGATATAGGATATTCACCCCTATAGACCGTCGTTTATCGGGGTGCAAGTCCCTGCCAGGTCGGAGAGCCAGGGCTTTTCGGAAGCGGCTCGCGAGGTTCCAGGCCCAAGGGAAAGCGCTTCCGACAGCGTTTTTAGAAAGCCGTCGGCACGCAGCCTCCGAAGGTCAGGCTTTGCTCAAACAGCTCAGTTTCGGACGTTAAACTTGACATCGCCGGTCTGTTGAGACAATCTTGACCTGTAGTTTCCAATGAATCGCTCCGCCTCGCCTCCGCCACTGCAATTATTGGCATATTCAAACCTACCCGTTTGTTCTGCTAAACCAGGCAAACAAAACATTTTCAGTTGCACCCTTGAGGTTTCCCCGCGTGCAAATATCCGCAGGTACGAAGCCGTGCCCGCAAGGCGGGGAAGCCGATTTATGGAAGTTCAGCTAAGCGCAAACGAGAAGAGTTTTGCAAGCGCTCTTCCACGTGCCTGCAAGCGTAACAGGGCCGGCAGCCGCTCGGCTTAAGAACTTAACGAAAAGGCTTGACTTGCCGAATTTCG
>NW_010521998.1:0-21388 GCF_000687285.1 Phaethon lepturus
CCTGCGCCCCCGGCTCCCGCCCCAGCCGGGGGCCGTGCTCTCCCCCGACGCCCCGCAGCAGCCCTCCTTTACCCCAGCCTGCTTCGCCCCAGCTGTGAAACGCCTTCCCCGGTGGATTACCTTCAATTTATGCCACCAGCGCCCTTTCATGGATTATAATTCTGCATGAGATGTTTGCACTGTATCCTCCCCCCGTATTAAAGTGTCAGGAGTATATCCCCAGGCCATCCATCTTCAACACTTCCGCACGGGCTTGGCAATTCTCTGACATGAATATTATGGCTCTCAATGCGGAGTCGCCATCACTCAAGCTGACAAGTGTTAGAATCTCCTCTCTTGAACAGGGTAAGTGACCTTTTCATATGCAGCGTAGATTCCCGGTCACGCTGCATCTGGTGCAGTGAAACCAGTGAGGGCCAGCAATTCGCCGGAGTCTTAAAAAACAAGTCATGGGTCCTTTTCGACTTGCAAAACCAATCCTTAGCATGACAAAGTTAAAGGGCCTTAATCAGCCCCTGGTTCGCCCCTGCTAGTGCCAGTCCCATAGAGGAGGATGAAAAAGCATCTGTGCAATGCCTTCTGCAGGATTTATTGGCAGAGGTTTTCAGTGAAAGATGGGGAAGTTGGGTGCCTGGCTTGCTGGAGCGTGTAGGAAAGATTTTTTTTTTTACCAGTTAGTGACTTTAGAGTTGACGTTTCAATCTTAAGCAACCTTTTTTTTCAAGTGAGGTGCTTAAAGTTAGATCCCTAAATGCCACCAGCCTGATTTTCAAAGCTGCTAAACACCTGGGCTTCCCACAGTGCGTGCTGGAGCTTCCCTCTACCTGTGCCTGGAGAGAAGCAGAGGGAGGCAACAACCCTTAAAACCCCTTCCAGCTCAGACCTCCACAGCTGTGCTGCCGTGGGGACACTCCAGTCCATGTCGCCCACCAGAAGGAGTCCTCTGGAACTAAACTGCATGGCGATTCGAGTTAAATCTCTCCTACAAAATTCCTCCGTTAACCCCAAGCCTTTGGTTAAATTGGTGCTTAATTTTTTTACCTTCTCTAGAGAGCAAAGGTACTTTCATAGCAACTTTGCCACCTTCCCGCTGCGAAGCTCGCCGTGGTGGCCGGTCGCCAGCACAGCGCAACAGAAACTTGTTAACACCTTTTCAGCTCCGTCTTATTAAAGTCAAGGCAATTAACAGCTTTGCTATTTACAAAACAAATCCTCTTCGTAACACCTGAGAAAAAGAGTTACAAGTGTTTCCCAAACATTTCTCAGTTGGGGAGGGCACCTACAATAACTGTCTACAGGGAGTCGTTGCTTCTGCTCTTCTCCCTGGCTGGAGAGGACAAGTCCACGTTTACCCTGAGTTCGTAGGGTGCTTCCACCCAGGAGGCCTGATCAGCAACTGCTGGTCTACTGGGAAATTTTCTTACCTGAGAGTTACCCCAAGGGGAGCGGGGCGTACAGGGAGCCGGGGGGTGAATTAATTGCCCGCCCGTTGGTCCCTTCTCACTTCTGATGGGCCACATGTGCTGGTGTACAAGAGACGCTTGAGGGTGAGGTAGGTTGTTCCCCTCCAAAGATGTCCCCACGGGTGGCTGGGGGGAGTGGGTAACGTACAGCAGATTTACGCCTCTGCAGAGGGTTTCACAAGCTTCTCTTTCTTTTTTTGCAGCCTCTTTTTCTGGTTCCATGCTCTCTCCTAGGATACATCCCATGCCCCCGACTTTGCAAATCACTGCCCTGGCTTACAGTGCAGTAAATTCCCCCTTTTCAAACCAGCCCCAAGGAGATGAGCACTATAACAGAAGACTGATGGATTAGAGTCAATCAAATAAATGTAACTCGCAATGTACTTTCAAGATTAATTCCTTCCTCCTCTATTCCTCTCCCATCCCACTCTCCCTTCCTCCAAACACACACAGTGGCCCATAATTTATGAACAAACAGGTGACGTGTTCCCTAACTGAATTATTATTTGGGCGCAGAAGTGACTGTTGGGACAACTTCACACGAGAGCACTCCCAGCCAAAGTGGACTCGGTCCAAACACATCTGGGGTTTAGAAAAGATCCTGTCTAAAGCCTATATCAATCTCAGATCCGAAGTCATCCCTTCCAGAGGGTCTGAAGAGCAGAGAGGGAGGGAGGGGGAGTTGGTGGTAACTCCAACTGCAGTAAGGAGCAGAGGCTGATGACCACAGCTAGGAAATGGTCATCAAATGCAGTTAGGAGGCAAAGAGGAGTAGCAATCCTGTGGGACAGAGCCAGAAAATGAGAGAGAGTAAGTCTAAATCCATTGTAGAAGGGGAAGGTAGAGGTTTACAAGGAGAAGAACATGACAGGAAATAGAGAGGGAGATCTTGAGTAGTATTTCAGCTTTTCTTTTCCTTCTTGCTCTAGTCTTTCTTCAGCACCCTATGCAACATTAATCGAAGCCACTGTGGGCATGTCCAGCAGAGAATAGCTCGTCAGGGGACATAGGACCACCGAGCCCGGACAGTATATGGCCCTTAATTTCCTCCTCTGTTGCTTTCAATAGCTCATGGGATGCCATAAAAGATGATAATGATGAGGTCAGTGGAAAGACTGTAAAACAGTAGGGAGAGGCACAAGTGTTACCACTTGGGCTCAACCTCGGGCCATGCACGGACCGAGTTTGCTGGTTGCAAGCTCTTCTGCTTGGGACAGCGGCTGTGCTCCATGTCCCACCATACAGCCTGGCTGCCAGTGCTCAAAACTGCGCTGCGGTGAGTTACATGGTCTGAAATGTTGAGTTGTGAAGTTAGTGGGATTCTTGTCATTGATTTAGATCAAGACTGACAGTTTGGTCAGACACAGACAAGGACGAGGTTCTCGCGTTTCTTCTCAATTCCATAGACTTTTCTAACTCACAACACTGTAGCTCCTGGCCTGACTCTTCTAGGGGATCATACATCAAGAATATAGCTGACAGCTTTAAATGCTGTAATTTCTATTTCTTTCCCTTTTGCCCAGTGCCTTGAAGCTAAACTTACTCTGACCCAGATCTCCATCCCAGAGACTCCAGCTGGCCAGCTGCCATCAACAATGATAGGGACAAGGCACCTCCTCCCTATCACTAAGTGGATTTCGAAGGCAATAAGCAAGAGAATAATTAAATTAACTCAGTCCCAAATACCTCCCGAGGTGCCGAGCATTCCCAGCATTGCAGCAGCACCGCAGGTGTCTGGAGAGCAGGTCACACCGGTCCCTGGCAGGCTGCGGACGCGGCTGCGGGGGACGTCTCTGCTGGCGCGGGAGCACCGGCGGCAGCCGATCCCCGACAGGAGCGCTGGGAAGAGACTCTCGGGGTGGCTTTGCTCGAGCCAGCTTGGGTCCAGGAGCGAAACAGCTGCATTTATACTTTGATGTGCTTATGCTCCTAAGCCTTATCCCAGGGCAAACAGAGTTTGCTATCATCTCAGGTAGCAGTCTCAGCTTCTGCTTTTCCAAGCAGCCTACTATTTAAATTCCCTGTGAAACATCTATATGCTTTTGGCAGCAGCACTTCACCTCCCATCTACTACAGGCTGCAAGACTTGAATCTGGATTTAGGACAGCCCACAATTTGGGAGTGATCAGGTCACAGCCTTCGCTCAGCTCCATCTCCAAGGTGTCCATGGGGAGCCCGGGCTAGCTCTGGCCAGGATCAGTGGCATGGCAGAGGATGTCCCCACCGCAGAGACTGCAGAGTTTTATCTCACCGATCGCCAGAGAGGTCACAAATCACCGTCTAGTCCCTTTCAAGCAGTTGGGAGCGTTAAATTGTACCTCTTGTATCCAGACACCATCCAATCTCCCAGAGCCAGGCCAGGTACGTTGATAAGGAGATAGTGTAAATGATCAAACAGGATGGAGCCCAAAATTCACAATTTCCTGTGCTTTAACCTAGAAAGTGCCATATCGGCGGGGGAGTCTTATTTAGATCATTTTAGATTATCTCCCTTTCTGAAGAGGGCTGTTGTGGCCAAGGATTTGCCACCGTTCTGCTTCAGTGAAGAGGATCTCAGATTTCACATGAAACTAAGTACGGGGTGTTTTGTAGGTTTTCAGCACAAATTTAGTTACAACTATGATCAAATAAATATTTGGGGAGAGTAACAAATACTGCTACGAAGAGAGCAGAGAGTGGCAATCAGCTCCCTCCAACTCCTTTGAGTTTCAAACCCCAGATGGTCTTTGGGGCACTTCTACTCCCTCTGTTCTGTGAAGATGTAATTAATTTCCGTAGCACCGTGATTCATTCAGTATTGTATTAACCACCCTGCTCCGTAACCCAGCTAAGCACTCTTCAACTCATTCCCTTGAAATTCAGCTGTAAGTGGACACAGACCTCACCCCAGGGAACTATTTTCCTGGAGACTTTTTCTAGCACTAAAAACTCAGTTACATCTTGGTAGGCTATTAAATCCACATGTGAAAATAAACTCGTCTGTCATCCTGTGTATGCAGTTTAGCTTCCTTTTAAGGAGACATAAATGCATTAGAGCATCCCATTGTAGCAATTTACATGCTTTGCTTTATTTTCCCAGACCAGCCATTTCTACCTTGGAGATTACCAGCTTTTGGGAAAATGTTTCAAGGAAGGAGTCATGGCGTAGCGGACTCGTCCTTCAGGTGCTACTCCTGGGAACAAATGCCACCCCGGCCTGTGTTTTGAACAGGCAGCTTTTCACCTTCAAGACACTTCTTTTTCACAGCCACATGGCCATGTGGAAAAAAAAATCAGGTCCAAAGGCTGGAAAAATGAAAACAGAAAGCAGCAAAGCACTGCTGAGACAGGCAGATCGGCGCTTGCAGGGGACAAGGAGACGAGCTGGAGAGACATGCCCCGCGGGAGCTGCGTTTGGCAGCGGTTTGTCACCGGGGTCACAGATGTCTGGGAAGCAGAGAAGGAAGAGCTGCGGTGGCAGGTCCGCTCGCCGGGTTTAGCCCAGCATTGTCCTTTGCTCTGTCGAGGGAGGGTCCATCAGTCGTCGTTCGGTGGCTATCTAATGGTCAAGGGGCTCCCCCACAAGCACTCGGCTGCTAGAGATGGGCAGCGAGCAACGGGACGTGAAATCTGCAGCTCGCCCACCTCACTGGTGCGTAGCGATGGACAAAAGACATATCCATATTTTCTTACGTAGCAGAGAAGACACAGACGTTTCTCTGCTTGCTGAAAGACATGGATTCTCAAGACAGCGAAATAAAACAAACCAGAAAAGGACTAATGGTAACAAACAACAGCAATCCTTAACGAAAGGTTTGGATGTGCTAGTCTTCCTTCTTATCCCAACTGTGTCCCTACCACCATGGACACAGAGGCTTTCAGCCTGTTCCTCAGGGGTCTGACTGCTAATCCACCCACCAGTCCTGGAGGACGAAACACGGGAGTTTTCATCTGGGTTGGAAATAGTTCTTGCTTCCTAACGACAGCCCAGCTGATAAGACAGCACGTTATGGTCCCGAAGGCTGCTGCCATGGCGTGTTTTCCACTGCGAGTCACGCTGTGAGAAATTACGAAGTGTTCTTTCGCTGAAACGGCTTCAGTAGTATTTATATTTAAGAAAAACTCCAGGTTGCACAGCTAAGGTAGCTAGTTTTTACATTTCAAGTTTTTAAATTTATTTTTTTCTGAACATCCAGCATTTCTTGACACCCGTTAATAGCTTTGTAAAAGCCTCTTTGTAAAAGAGGTAACTGTTTCCAGCAGAAAGCAATTTCTGACTAACTTCACAGGCCTGCAGCGCACAACATGCAAATGTTACCACTGCAAATATGCAAACAGCTGGCGAAAAAGGCAAGTAATGCCCGTTGGCAAAGAATCGCAGCAGCTTGTATTCTCACTTAGAAATTTTAGAACGCGCTTGCTGTGATGCAAGAAGAGATCGCAGCGGACCGAAGGCCTGGAATCACTCCATGTTGGCTTCTCGTTCCTCTGCCCCACCAGCAATAAGGCTTTGGGAACACTGAGAGGTCACCTCGAAACACCTCCGGGCTGTGCATAGGTTGGATGGCCTCCTCACAACTATAATTTTGTCCTTTTTAGGATGCCAGAAGAATCTGATGTCCTCAGATCTGGCCGCAATCTCCTGTTACCTCAAAACACGCCAAGGAACGTGTTTGTTGGCCATCACCCTGGCTGACGGTCTGGAGGAGCACACAATCTGCTTCCCGGGCTCTGTCACATGGAATGATGGAGAAAAACAGATGTAATCCGTTTTGGTAGTGATATACCTTTTCACATTACTTTGCTGCTGTGTTTATTTCTACTGATTGCTTTTAAAGTACTTGTTCAGGAACCTACGCATACCCAATATACTTCAAAACACTCCTTCCACTTTAATCGTGTGAGAGGAACAGAATATTTTGTGCCAACATACAGATACTGGCCCTGGAGGTCCTTTTTTTCCTGGGGAGTTGTGCACCCCATGGCACAGGATGCCTGGACCAAGCCCATTGCTGTGCCAGAGCAGGATAATCAAAGCAAGATCATTACATCAGGTTGGACATCTCGGGGAAGGATGTACAAGAGAAGATTGTAAGAAAGGGAGCAAGTTTATGCTTCCTGCAATGGCGAAGATGAATGTGTTGCTTGGGCCTAAATGGACATGAGAAAAGACGACGACTTCTTTTCTGCAGGACAGAACACTGGAACTAAGAGGCGCAAGCCAGAAACAGAGCCTATAGGCAAGTGGTGGCTCAGTTTAATTCATAAACCAAGTTTAACTACTTTAGCAGAAATAAATAAAATAAAAATAAATAAACAAAATAATAAAATAAATAAATAAAAAAAATAATAATTTAAAAACCAACCACCAAGCTTGGGATCAGTTTTCAAGGTGTTTCAGCCAAGGAAAAATGCCCTTTCCACTGCAGTGGGCAGTCAAGTAAACTTACAGTGTGGCCAGCAAGTCGGATAGCTGGTGCAGAAGTCAGGAGAAGTTCAAGCCTAGAATAAAAAATGCCACAGCTGTTCACATGGGCACAGCCCCATTTATGTGGGGGACACCACATGTCCTCCAAGGTGAGGATCTAGATACCTTCTCAGGATGCTGTGTCTGTACCTTCAGTCATTTGAGAAAGCAATAGCTATTTCAAACTAGAGAGCGATGCCAAAAAAGCTTGAGTTCCACAAAGGGAAGTCAGGTATGACAGCACGGGTGGCAAGGACAGGCCTGCCCAGCCTATGCAGAGACTTAGACTGCCCCAAGGCAGCCTCCTCTCCGCTGCAACCTAGCTTAAAAGACTCATCTCCATCTCTTCTCTCATCTCCCAGAGCCTAACCTAGCTGAATGGGTTGATTGTGACTCATCTTATTATTTCTTCCAAAGAAAAGATCCAGAAAGTTACCACATCCCCCTGAAGTGTCTGCACCCCCTGCTGTGGTCTGAACTTAAGGCACCAGAGGAGCTGCAATATTAGCTGCACTGGAATGTTTTGGTTTTCCCTTGCAAAACAGGCCCATCTCTTCAAGTGTGAATGTACTTCAGTTACCAAAACATACTTGAGAGGGGAAAAAAAGGGAATTTCCTTTTTTTTTTTTGTTATTTAACTGAAGAATTCCCATTTTTGTTGGAAGCAAACAGAAAAGGGCATGCCTCAACATGTCCCCCTCGCACTGTACACCAGGGGAAGAAGAAACTTTTTTTCCTCTAAAGATTAAACAAATGCCCATCAGCAATCTGTCGTGCAAATCCTACAACCTCTGTGAGCGGAAACAATTTAATGTTACACATATGTGCACATAAAAGACACATAATATTTCGGGAAAACCCACCCGGCACCAGGGACTGCTCTCCCACAGGTGGGTTGAACAGGGACTTCTGAAAATTATTCTGTGCTTAAACTTTCTCAATCATAAGGAAGAAAACCTGTAGCAGAACTGCAAATTAATACTAGGTGACAGTGGAACAATTGATTTTCACTGGAACTGGATAGATACGTAAATAAAGATCCAATTTCTTGTCAGTACAAGGGAGTGAAAATCAAAAGCTGCCAGTTTATACTGTCACTACGCTACATTCTCAGGTCATACCCAAACTGACATAATAGCATTCACCTCGGTAGAATTACACCAGATGACAGTACCTAAGGACATGGCCCAACACCATCTTCTGCAGTAAATCTATAAAAGCATGCATAAAACTGTTATTCCATTTTAAAAATGTACTTTACCTTACACCTTTTCCTTCACATCAGCTGAAGGTCACAACAACTGTTTGTACCCAAAAAAACCACTTAGAGGGGAAAAAAACAGACAGAAAATGTAATTGTCCATCAGTCCTGCCTACACACGCCTGCAATTGTTGCTGAGCTGAGCAGAGTTCAGTAAGAATATTTGCATGGGGAAAACATTTTATTTTGGTGTTGTAGGAACAGAGGAAGGCACAGGCAGCTGAAGCTGAGTTTGCAGAGAAGAGGAACACACATGTCCTCATTTGGCCTTTTCTCCACCTTTTCTCTGTGTAAATGGTAAAGATGGTGTAAATGAACACACTGTGTGGTTTCCTCTTGGATCATTGCCGTTAGTGGCTGTAGACAGCAACACAGGAAACAAAAGCCGGAGATGCTGCTAGAGCAGAGAAGCACAGATCCTCCCGGTCACAGACTCATCTGTATCGCTGGAGCTCAATTACTCCAGCCTCGGAGCTGTGCTCCAAACCTGCTAGTTCAATGCAGGCAGGCACGGTGTCAGGACTGTGCCGGCTCTGCTCTTTTGCCCTTCGGCAGATGAAGCACGACATCTCACCGTCCGTCACAGCTCCCCAGCCTCCCTCTCCCACGGCTGTGTTACGTAAAAGTTTTCTTCTGACTATTTTCAATTGAAATATAGTTTTGGCTTCAATTTATTCCCACTAGATGGAACTTACATGTAATTATTACTGCAATGCCTTAGCAAAAGACATGCTAAAATCTTTACTATAAGATATTCTTATAAGTGCTAGACCAGCAAATTCTTTAAGGTTATTGTTCAATACATCTTATTTTTAAAAATAAGCCTTGGCTGGACCGAAAGAAAACTGGCCACTAATTTTTGATTGCTGATTTAGGAAGTCCACGAGTCATTAACAGACTTCCAACAGGCATTACTACAGTGATAGCGGCTTTCTCCATTAAAACATCATATCACACACGGAGGAGTTCTCTACACATATTCAGGTAACAGTTACTATCTCCAAAGAAACATTTCAAAACGTGACATGCCACATGATGCAAGCACCAAACGACTGGCAAACCTTGAGAACACAAGTGTTAAACTCACCATTCCTACGTAACAAGTAGGTACTTAACACGCAGATCCCAGCAGTGCATATGCAGTAACCATCTGCTTGTGCAACGACCTGTATTTCCACTCCAAAGTCTAGCCTAGGCAATAGGTGCATGAGTGCTAACGCTGTAAGAAATGGAATAGACAAAAAAAGCCTAGCAGTCCACGAGGTGTTGGATGATCACGTGGATATCTGCCTATGTTCAGATGGGAAAATGGAGGTGTGAGGCACATGGAAGACTGGTGGGCAAGCCTCAATTCAGACTTAGGTAGCCTTGACTTGTGTTCTGTTCCAAAAAAGACAGTGAAGAGACTTCCTCCACATCAACTCAGAGGACTTTAGATTGGGCTACAGATCTAGTACACAGTGACAAATCTCCCTAGCTACAAGCAAGTGTTTTTTGTTGAAGACATATACTGCTCAGCTGATAAGACACAAAGCTGGAACTAAAGAAAGATGGATTTTATTCTTGACGATGCTGCTGCTTCTCCAGAGGATGACCCAAGGAGAGTCATTTCACTTCTCTATCCCTGACCTTCACGCTTGTGCCATGTGTGTACTGATAGTTCCCTTGTACAGCATTCCCTCATCCTCTGAGGAGAGGTGTAACTAGGTACCGTTATTAAAACTATGTTTACGCATTACTTAAAATTGTTCATTCCTGGAATCCCATGTAGTCTTAAAAAGGAACATTTTGCAGAGAATGAGCAACTGATAAAGATCCATCATGGCTGCTTCATAGTGTGGTGACATTCTTGTCACCATGTAATGATGAATTAATAGCAATTATAACACTAAGTTTGGAGAATGCCTCAACACTGAGTCAGTGCTCAGGTGAGGCAATGTTTTACTGCAGTTCATTAAAAAGAAAGGAATAAAAGGCTTACGAACGATCACAGATCCTTACTACATGAAGCTAATAATCAATATGATAAACTCTCACTTACATGAATAGGAAATTGAGCGGACATTTCATTTCCTACGCTTTTGTTGCTCCCATTCAATTGCACTGAGGGTGCTATTCAGGGAAGCCAGCATGGTGCCTGTTTACAAGAGAACTCTGCAAAACAAAGACAGTCACGGTCAAAACTTTGCTGGTTGATTCAGTATATTTACATGGAAGACTTCTGAAGAAAAAAAAAGTATTCTGAAATAGCCTCATGGGATAGTTTAGTTGGAAGTGGTAAGTAGCAGGGAATGATCTCACGGCTATCTAGAGGTGTGGTGGCCACAGATAAAAGCATCTGGTTTTCAAACAGAGGCTTGATCAAACTTTCCGCATCCAGGCAAAAATACCATTGCACAACTCCCTTAGCAAAATGGCAAATTGGACAGCGTTCTGCATGCAGAAAACAGCATTGTCCAAGTCTGGCTCCAGAGAAATCTGGCACAAACTCTTTGCTTTCAATAGGAGTGGAGAACGTGCCATGCCAACATCTGACAATACATTTCAGACATATGTATAATATACCAGCTGAGCAGCTCCCATAAATGATCCAATTTTCCTTCTTTCTTTTAACAAAGAGAATGGAATTGCTCCAGATTTACAACGAAGCAAGCTGAAAGCAGAGTTGGAACCACTGTTTTTAAAAGACCTTGCTATGCCATAACTTTTCACGGTTCAGTTGCTAAATTACACATTATAAAAATAAGTAAGTGCAATTGAGAGACTGTGTTAATCTCAGAAGTTTAAACACCACCCTGTAATGACTGCTTTATATTGGCCCATAGTAAAGTACTTTATGGGGCATGGAGGAGATTTATCCGCACGCGTACGTTAAATACTCCTGGGAATTTTCTCACATAGAGAGATGAGGCCTGACACAAAACTAAATACATACAAAAAACATTGTCGTCATTCACACTGCAACAGGAATGCCACCCAGTAAGAAAAAACTTTACAAGAGCTAAAAGAGATAAGAACCAATAGCCAGCATAGCAATAAGATGTTGCTTTTGGAAGTGTAGAATTTCCTAACCTGACAATCAGTGCAGATTCTGGAAACGTAACAAAAAGCAACTGTCTCCTTGCAAGGAAATGAGAGCTTAGGCGTTGACTATAAATAGATTATAAAGAAGCACGGGTGGTTTACAGAGTAGTTTACTAAAGCCAAGAGTATTTAGAGACAAATTAGGTTCTTCCACATAAAAATTCCCTGGAATTTAGGGTGAGTTCATATGTGATTGCTTGCCCAGGCAGCCTGGGGCTGACAGACTGCACCCAATTGCCTTTTGCAATTCTCTCTAGCAATACAGATGATCTGTCTGGGCTGACTCAGAGATGCCAGGTGAGAAGACTTTTAAGTAAAGTAAATATGATGGTAAAGAAGTTGCAGATATGGTATCATCAGTGTCTTTTTTTTTTTTTTTTAAATAATCATGCTTCGGAACAGTACCACAGCTAAGCAAGAATGAGTCAGTCAGGTGTTCTCAAGGGACAAAATATGATGCCATACAAGACAAATGTAAGCACACCCAGCAAGGAACTATATGAAGTACTTTGTATGAAAGCATCACCTCCCTCAGCTGTAAAACACTCACAAGCAGTAAACTGAAGAGAATTCTTAATCCGTCAGTGTTATCATTATTAGAGGATCATTCACCCACTTGTCTACAACCCACCTTCTTCTCCCACCAACTGCTTAGTCTTACAACAACGCCTCATTTCTGGCTCAGAAGACCAACAATAGGCTCTCCCCTGAGCTTGTGGCAGCATCTCCATGATCGCTTGGCGGGAGGCAGCATAACAATAATTTGACAGGCACCCTCCCAAAGAGACTCAACATATCAGTCATGCTGCTGACACACTCCACACCCAGAGGAGCTCATCCAGACTGCAGAGGATTTCTAGGTACAGGCAGCTGCTCTTGACTGACCATCCAAAAAATAGCAGGTTTTTCCATTTCACTAACAGCAGAACAAGAAAGTACCTATTTCCTGTGACAGTCCTTGTGGCATTGCTGTGCTGGTTGGAGCTAAGCTTGCTTGAGTAAAGCAAAGCACCAGGTAATCAGTAGAGAGGACTGAAGTCCTACTTCTAGTCCAAGAACAAATCTACTGACTGCCATCTAAAACGAAATAGTATTGCAAAAACAATTGCAAGTTACTTTTTTACGATGTGCAAAGAGTCTCTCTTCCCAACAAAATAAAAATCATTACTCTTCAGATTTTTTTTCAAAAGGAAATTGAAAAACCACAGTATTTTCAGAGGATGCACTATTGTTGGGTAGCGCCAAAAACAACCAACATTTACTGTCCACAATAACACGAATTATCTTGATCTGACTGCTCCAACTTAACGAATTAAAACTATGACCCTTGTCTTAAATAGAATCTGTCATTCTAATATGGCACTGAAAAAAGTAAGCTTGAGTCACTCCTTCCCTTCATTTAGTGCCACAAGATAAACATCCATCAGTTTATCACCAATATATCAGTTTTGCTTAGACAACTGTTGTTTAAAGGACAGTCAAGATTAATAGCTTGAATGAAGAAAAACAAATCTCCATGTAACAATTTTTTGCTTAAAGTTGCTGAATGAAAGTCCTAAGCTCTGAACAGCGACTCATTTCTGAAGCTTGGCATGCTGGAATGCTCTGCCTTATGTAGGCAATGGGAAACGGGCTTTGACTGAGGTTTCTGCCATGTTTTAAGTATGTTCAAGGTTCCTGGCAGTTTAACTGCTCTTAAAGATAATAAATCCCTTATGAGACAGGAAGGCTGAACAATCATATACTTCAGACTAGCTCAATCTGTATAGTTCCAAGAATAACTTCCAGTGCAGGTGATAGCAAGCACATGATAAGCAAAGTTCCAGGAGAAAGTCTGTTGAAAAAACAGGATTATGGGAAACAGACTGAACTGCTGGTTTTATGGACATAGCTCTATTCCAGCACTCGGGCAGTAAAACTAAAATGAGCTCCCTCAAAGTTAAAAATACCCAATAAAATTCAATAGGCAAGGTAATTATTTTCACTTGACAGAGGGAAAAGACAGGTCACTCATTCCGACACAGAGTAGCTTACCTTGTTGACACCAAATAGTAAGACATCTTTTGGTTCATCTGGTTTTTCCAAAGCTACATTTTCTATGATATGTATTTATAACACTGGCCAAGCCTACACCCCTCTGGGCCAAATAAAAACCTAAAGACCAAAAGAAACGCAAGCAGCGTGTCCTCCAACAGCCTCTCCTGTGGTGTCACAGCTCCCCCAGGGGACTAGGCTGGTTGTCCATTTTGCATTCCCAGGACTGACCTTCTGCCCACATCCTACTTATTAATGTAGGTTCCTCAAGATCTCCGCTGTGAGATTTGCTCTATCAATACTTGCCCTAGGTATACAGATACAGTGATTCAGGATGGCACCCAAAGGATGAAGGTATCTTCTCTCTTTCTACCTTTCCCTTAGACAAATGGAAATGAACATCAGTCAGCAGTTGAAGATGTTAGCTCCAATATTAGAAAATAAACCCACAATAGACATACACTTGGATGCCTGAAACTTAATATAGCATAGGCTATAAAGGTAACATTTGCAACTTCAGCTGCTTTTGCCCTTTTTCCTACCCCTCCTGGTAAGGACCCACACTCTCTCCATGGAAGTTATGATTGTCTATAAATACAGTGTAAAACAGGCCTGTCACAAAAGCAAAACTAAAAACTGCAGCAGTAACTTAAAGGAGATATTTATTGTCAAGTGGTATCACATCAAAATAAGTAAGCAAATGTCATGGTAACTAACAAAATACAGGAGAATGTCTTGTGAATTCACCAGATTTTAATTTCTGCCATCTTCAAAAAAGAAATTTTTGGTTTGGCTGACAGGAAACCACGAAGCGCAACTGTCCTGCAACTGGAGCAGACACATATGGAGACACTAATTATAGCCAAAATAAAGTAGTTTTTTTTCTTCATATTTGAGGGTTTGGGCTTGCTTTTTTTTTTTCTTGTCCTAAAAGTCCCAAGATTTTTAGGTCTTAGTACTGTAGAGACCAGTTTTCTAAATGTTTATTCTCTGGGCTGGCAATGGCAGTTTATTCTACTGGGAAGATAAACAATTAGCTTAAACAAAGTTTAATGTTACGGACAAATGACTTATGTTTCTGGTAATTACTCAAGTTGGGGGAGCAAGTTTTTTCATGAAACAAATTATGAAACTGCTTGTTTGTTTACTTATTAGTCAAGCATACTAATATTTCAGAGTGGTGAAAATGACATTGTTTTCTCTATCCTAGCCAGCCAAGCCATAAAATACAAAGCTTGAGGTTAACAGTGCAAGTACAGCTCTTAAGAAAATTAAAAAGCCCCATGCCCCTCCCAAAACAGTTCAATTACTTTAGAAAAGGTAATAGTGCAGGATTAAGCCATTGCCTGTGGAATAGCATGGCTCTGAACCAATTCTCTTTAAATTCTCAAATAGAACACGTTAAATTCAAGGGTAAACAACAATACAAGGAAAACAACAGAAATCAGCATACTTTTTAAGAGCAAGAGAACACAGAAAACACCCTTAAGATGAGCTGTTCCAATTAAGCACCTTTCTTTCAAACAAATGATGGAAGACTGCATTAGTCCTTGACTAAAATACACCTTCTTGTGACTTCTAATGGAAATGAAAGACTGATTTATAATCACTTTCTCCTTTCGCCACTGAGATGGGAAAGGTACCCTCAATGTACCTTCAAATAAATCCTTCAGATTACATTCTGACAAAATACATCAGGCTCAAGCGAATCATCTTCGACCTTAGCTCAGTGATGTAATCAGCAATTAAAATTCTAAAGTTGCTAATATGCCTCCAGTAATTTTGTTTTCTAAGTTACATCCACATATCTCTCTTCAGAATGGAATTCGTGTCTGATAAAAAAATGCTGAAACACAACTCTTAGTTTCACAAAGCACTGGCCAGATGTGTATCATTTGGGAATCTGCACTGGTGTAAATAATTTGGTTCTCCCCAGACAGCCAAACCAAGATAAACAGAGAAAATAGCAGTTGTCATACCTGATGGGAATTTTGTCTTTTTCTAGTCACCTGACACCATACATTTATCATGTAATTCTACATTCACTTTGTCAACAGAAAAGCTACTAGAACTATTAAATCCTGGTTTAGTGTAAATTTATTTATCCCATGAAAACACAGTTATGACAATAACATTTACTTCAGATAATACTGATTACATAGCCAAGGGGTGCACTGCAAATTATAATATATATCTGCAACTTGGAATGCTTGAGGTGGTTTCCACTGAGCTCTCACCCCTGATGCTCTTCTTCAGTGATCTGATGTTGTAGCCTAGGTTTGTTAGGATTGTGTTCAATCAACCAGTCAGCAAGCCAAGTCTGTGGAACAAAAAACCCAAACATTTTAAGTTTCCTATTGTTTTCTGCTAAGTGTATGGGAGAACATTAAAAGCATTATTTGAAACCTCTGATACAGACACTCTCCTACTGTGCTGTGAAAAGACCTTTCAGAAAAAAACAGACATACAAACAACCTGTTTTTTCTAATTATTCTCTTAAAACTTCACAGCTTATATAGCTTTTGAACAATTCATACTGACCTTTAGAAGACAGCTTTTCCTGGCAATGTCTATCTTTGTGTATGTATAAGAACATTCGAGCCATACTTCAAATAATGCGGTCAACTCTGTTTTGGAATGAGGCTGTACAATACACATGAAACTGCTTGATGAAATATTACTCTGACAACACTTACAGATACTTTATCTAGTAATCATTCATAAAAAGTGCCAGTCTTCTGCACTGAAATCGCCTTGTAGTACCTCAAACAAAACCAAAACCTGGTTACTTTTTGAAATTCATCTTGTCAGTTTTCCAGCAAATTGTAGTTAAATAACAATGTGGGAGGTAGTAATTCCCTGAGTCCTAACTTCATCTGCCAATGTCTCGGCCTGGCCTTAGGCAAATTAACCCTTTGCCTCCATTTCTCCACTTGTAAAGAGAAGTTTTTAACACATCCTTATTTACTTCACAAGGCTGTTGACGATTAGTTTCTGGAACGCTAAGTACAACAAACTTCATACCATACTGTGAAGTGAAACAATTGATAGAATAGTAGACCACTAAGGTAAGCAACACTCTCCTTTTATTACCAGGTACAAAAAGATTGGTTTGCAAAGAAAGAGACAACAAGCAGAGCACTAGGACAATCCTCACAGGTTAGTCAGCAATTGCAGAACAGTAAAAACTCAAGACAGAAATGGAAAACAAACAAGTAAAACCAAATCCCAAAACACAAAGGCCCAAAAGCCCATAGAAAGACTAACTGGGAAAATGAGAAATTTTAAAATCATTTGAGCCTGATTAAATTTATCCTCTGTTACTTAGGGAATTGGCTGAGACAACCTCTGGTGCTGCTAGCAAGTGTTTCTGAGTGCACAGATAGTTCCTGATGCCATCTTCAGAAAGGAGAAGAACAAAAAAGAGCAGCCAAATCACCCCAACTTCAGTTCTTCAGTTCCTGGAAGAATACTAGGAAAAAAACCCCAAACATTCCATCAATCTCCCTGTAAGTCATCTAGCAGATAACAAACTCCAAAGCAATAGCTAACATACATTTTTGAAAAAACCTTATATCAAATCAACATTATCTTCCTTCTGTTACAAGGTCACAGACATTATGGACAGGGAAGAAGGAGCAAATACCATGTTTTCATTTTAGTAAAGCCATTGACACCACTTCATATAGCTTTATAGCTTTCTTACAAGCAAGGAAGGAAAGCATCGTCTCTATTAAGTTACTATTAGTTACCACATAAATGGCTAGAAAATCGTGTTCAGAATGCAGAGATTAACTGGAAGCAGAAACAAACAATGAGTTAGAGAAATGTGACTTATAAGGTAAGCGGAAAAAAAATTTTTAAAAGTTTTTAATATAGTGTAGAGATGTCTGAAGGGAAAAGAGATGTTAACGCTCTTCAAATATGCAATAGGCTGTGGCTACAAAAAAGGAGGTATTACATTGTCTCCACTGTCCTCTGGGGATAGTAAAAGGGAAAAAAAAAAGTAATTGGCTAAAAACTGGAGCACAGGAGATTTAGGCTAACTTTTAGCGAAAGATTTTCAACTAAGTATAATTAAGCACTGAAACAGATTGCCTGGGGTCACTGTAGATTCTCCATCATCTGGAGTGCTAAAGAACAGGCCAGACAAACATTTGTAAGGAATGGTTAGATACAATTGGTCTGGCCTTTGGGCAAAGGGATGGATGAAAAGACTTCTTCATCTCTCCTTTGTAGATTTCGATGGTAACAGTGCCAAACATACAGATAAAGTGAACAGGTTATAAAGCTAGTACAATCACAGTACATTTAATATGAGCCCATGTATACCACATAGTTCATAGAAACATGCCTGAATTATTTTTCAGGCTTTTTTTTCCTGAAGCTTATCTTTTAAAAAAATGCAATGTTGATTAAAAACCTGATAATGATGTAGAATCCACCACAACTGCCAGTAAATTGTCACACTGGTTAATTATCTGCATTCTTAAGGAAGTACTAGTGCGAATGATACAAAAAACATTTACCATATTTTTCCAGATGAAAGAAATCTGATTTTTTTTAGGGATTGAAAACAAAAAACCACCACCAGCAACAAAAAAAAGAAGGAAATTAACTCTTTCCACTAAGAACTGTAATTTGAATGACATCCATGGTTAAAAGGATTAATATGTGAGAGGAGGGCAAGATAAATTGGCTTGATAACTGGAAGGGGGTGACAAGAAGACAGAATAATTTTCTGTAGGTCAGTTTGACTATTCAAGATAGGTTTCTCTCAAAAGAATCATAACTCATTTTCCTAGTGAACTGTGGAGCAACCCAAGTAAATGCTAATCAATGCTATATAGTCAAAATAATAGTTTATCCTAAAGAAGGATTGATAATATTAATTTAAATAAATATAACAATGACAAAATATAGACAGCCTTACTAAGAACTTTATGGTATTTTACTCAACTATGTGACTACTACCAGTGTGATTCACATCTAATCTCACTTACTATCTATTTCATAAGTTATTTAATCTCAAACTCACCTCAGAAACAGTAAATGAGGTAAAAACTTATATTTGACATCATATGATAGTACCCGTTTATGTTTCAAGCCATCCCTAACAACTACATGTTAGAAAGAGTTTTACAGAAGTCACCTAAAACCCCTGTTGTTTTATCAAGACTGATTTCATTTAGTCCTCACCCTCATTCAATCAACTTCTTGAAAGGCAAATGTCATTTGATTAGCTTATTAGCAGGTAGCTAAAACTGCACAGCTCCTTAAAAAAAGAGTAGCTTTCCTATATACAGGGACTTTACTAATACAAAGTAAATGTACCACAAAGCATACAATACTGATATACTGTACATACCATTGGATCTGCTGGCTTCTCTTTACACAGTGCAGTGAGCCCAGCTAGTAATGTAGGCTTTACATAAAGGTTCAAGTAATCCCTAGCTCTTTGTCCAGCTGGAATTGGCTCCAAGACCACTGTAAAGAGTAACCACAAGTGTTGGAAAGCAGCTTGTAAAGTGATTAAAAAAGGCGTTCTTTCAAGGTTGTTTATATATAAGTTGCTGTTTTCCTTAATAAGTTAATAATACATAATGGGTTTTATAGCATCTCCCACACCAAACTGCAAAGAAACTACCTGAATCCCTTTACAATGTCCCTGAGGTCATCTTCCTAATTATAGACAATTATGAAAGGGAAGGAAATCAGATCATCTGGGGAAAACCTGTATCCCTGAAGATGCATTGGGGACAGGACAGGAACAATGTATCTCATGCTTAGTATTTCCTTCTTGCAGTATGAAGCTGGTTTCTGAAGACCCTAAAAATCTCACCTTAAATCCACCTTTGTCATTAGGGTGAGGAGAAGAGACACAGTTTACAAACCTGGGTAAGGTTTGTAGGGAAGTGCAATATCTTTTATTAAAGTTTATTAAGCTTTTCTAGCAGAGTATCCTTTGCATCTTTCTGTCAAAGAGCAAAGTCATCTTTCAGCTGTTACATTACAAACAAGAGATCCTCTCCCAGCCTTTCCAGGTTCTATGGCCCATTTCTCTGGCACTTAACTTTGGAATTGCACAATCACGTGAGCATCCAGCTGCTGTTGAGCAGGAATTACTTAGCCTGAGCCCAAGAAGACAGTCGGTCTTCTCAAGCCAACAGGAGTCCCGGGGGGCTGACACTGCCAGAAAGACATTCTGGAGTATAATAGCTTCCCATTTCCTCTCATTTACCAGCTTTGTTTGCTCCAATTCCCAGATCACAGAGTTTGAAAACTAGAAGCAATCCCTGTAACTATAACGGCTCTTCAGATACATTTTGGTATGTCTTTCATAGCAGAAAATATCAGCTTGTACATAGACTCACATTCTCATAAAGCAAACAAACCCAACCTCTTCTAAATTCAATTGTATCTAGAGTCTGGACAGAGTCAAATAATAACAGGGTAGGACACTGTCCTCCCAAAGATTGGCAATGTATTATTTGCACCATTTTACCTTCTGGAAACATGAATCGAATTTCTCTTTCTGCTGAGGAAATGCTGAGACTGCCGTGAAGTGCATTCCTTAGATCATCAGTCCCATATATTGCTCTTAAGCTAAAAACAAGAGAAAAAACCTGTTTGTTAAGCAACTGCAAATCCCTTCCAAGTCTCTACAGTCTGAGAGCATTTAAAAGCAATATATATGGACTAATTAATAAGGCATTGGCTTCGATTTTGGTTTTTAAAAAAATATGTGGCTACCCAAAATTTATGTTCATGCACTCAGCATTCTTCATAAAATGGCTGAACTTTACATACAAAAAAAACAAAGGTGAAAAGCTGTGTTACATAAAATTGAAGAGATAACAGGCCACTCCAAATCTGTATCTCTATTGTAAAAGGGGAAAAAAAAAAAAAGAGAGATAAATCCTGGTTTCAATTAAGAGAAAGACAAAATCCCACTGACGTCATCAAGGCCAATCAGTGAGTTACCTGTGAGGGTGAGTTCTCCTAGCTCTTACGGTGTTTGATGGTCCAAGCAATTCCTTCCAGTATGAGACTGCAGAATGTCTGGCAAGAACCATAGCAACTAAAGGTCCAGAACTCATATAGGCTGTTAAATTAGGAAAAAACACTTTTCCATACTGGTCTGCATAAAAGTTGCTACATTGCTCTGGACTTAACTGGAGCTTCCTTTTCTAAAAAATGTAAAAGAAAAAAAATAATTAAAAAAAACTTGCCAAATTAAGAGAGCTTGCTACCTCAGGTAGAATACAGCCCTCTGGTCCAGATATATCTTCAAGTGCAGGAGAACAAACACAGAGTAAACCCCAGCCTAATCTGACTCTCCCAGATCTGATCCTCTTTCAGATACAGAGTAACAAAAAGCAAGAGTTTTCCAGGTTAATTAAGCAGACGAATTAAGCAGGCCATTTGAGTAAAATGCGATTTTACCCTATGAAAACTTCAACATCTTAAAACTGCTGGATGATTTAAAGTATAGTCAGGGTACAGTACAGAAAAAGTGAAGAGCACTACAAGGGCAGCATTTAATTACTCAGCTGCTCTAGCATAATGTTGTACCTTTAAACAATGTTCTCCCCAGCCCACACCATTAATTATGCAATTGTTCTATTTTTCATTCAGTACTCATGCTTTATGGTTTTCACAATAGCTGCCTAGCCTAGAGGTGGCCAGGATTAGGTTTGGGAGGTTATGACAAGGCAGTCACAGAAAGAGAAGTAAAGAATTTTTTTTTTAGAGCACATTCTTTGAGCCCAAACTTATGCAACACAGAGTGCCACACATGCAGATTCCTAATAACTTTGGCGCCAAAAGCCACTTGAGACATCAGAAGACGCTAGAAACATCTTTCCATTAAAAAAAAATAAATCTAATTTATCTCACTTTCTAATACATTTTATGTAAATAAAACAACCAGAAAGGTAAGAGAGAAAATTAAAAAAAGAACAAATGTGGAAAAGGAGCATTTACAAGAATAAGAACAATTAGTACATTTCCAAGAGGAAAAAAAATAAATTAAAATTGTATCTAGAAGCCAGGTCGTCGCCCGCTGAGTGCCACAGAGCCAGCTACTACGGCCAAGGC
>NW_010521999.1:0-366 GCF_000687285.1 Phaethon lepturus
CCACATCTGTTGCCTGCACCCCCCAGCCCCACTTACGACGCTGAGCCGCAGCCAAGGCCAGGAGGGTCCCCAGCACCGCGATCACCCCGTGCACCCGCATGGTCGCACCGTCCTCGTCTCCCCCCACGCTCGGGCACCGCCGGGGCAGAGAGGCGAAGGGGACGGGGACGGGGGGATATGAAGGGGCTCTCGTTTGCATAGTCCCACCCCAAAAGCGGGGGACGGACCTGGCCCCCCCAGTTGTGCTGCGTGGGGGCACGTGTGTGCACGTGTGTGTGGGCCCCGGTCAGCCCCGGTCACACGCTCTGGCTCTGTCCCGGCTGGATGAGGGGCTCGTGGGGTCCTTCTTGGGGGATGCAGAGACCC
>NW_010522000.1:0-2017 GCF_000687285.1 Phaethon lepturus
GCCGCCATATCCTCTGCAAGGCAGGAGAACAAAGATGGAGCTCGGATCCCGGCCTAGAGGGTGGTCAGCGCCGTCCCAGGGGTGAAGCCGCGAAGGGCTACCGCCTACTCAAGAGGTCAGATAAACGTGAGTCACGAAGTGACATCCTCTGACATTTCCAGTGCCCACTTTCTCTCCTGCCACCTGCGGGGAGGGCGGAGTGACGCCGACCCGCAAATCCCCTCGGTGTGGGTGAAGGTGAGAGAACGCTGGAGGCCCGTGCATAAACGTCGACTTTAACGGGAAATTTCTAGAGAACAAGTACGCTGTAAATGTCAGCCCCCTCACAACTACATCTGCCTAAGCTGTGCGGCGTTATGGAAATCAAGGTAAGCCCTGCGTTACTTAACTTTAACAAGCGAGAGAGAAAGGGAAAGATGGGGGGGGGGGGGGGAGGAAGAGAAAGAGATCACCAGTCCTGGATCCACGTCGGGCCTACCAGTGGGGTGTTCGGCGTAGAGAGCCCCCCAGACTTGCATGTGCCCCTATTTACGGTCTCCAGTCCTGGACTTCTGGAACCTTCTCTCGCCCTGGTCCCAGGAGTGGTCAAGACACCTGTCAGTCAATTCAGGAGAAGTGACACTAGGTCCCTCCCTGTGCCTTAACCTTCTGGTCACATCGGGCTCGTTCCTCACACTCACAACCTCATTTTCTTCCACACCAAGAAGCTGAACTGACTTACTTCAAATTTCACAAAAATAGTATGCTAAAACTGTCTATTAAAAATTTTTCTGCAGTGTGGGGGGACACATGATAAAGAAAATTAATGACTGTGCTTAAGAACAAATTAATTAAATTCTCTGTAATTAAAGAACGTTTCTAGTCCAGATTGTCCAAAGTATGTAGGCATCTATTTGTGTCTTCGTTGGTAAGAATGCTGTTTTCCATTTATTTAAATTGGACTGAAAAGCACCTGTCATTACTCAAGGAAACAAAATCTCTTAACCTCCTCCTTTCAAGTACATGCTATTGAAACATGTATCAACTGAGATTTAAAGGGAAAAAAAAAAATCAAGCCGTAAAATAACTGAGGGGGCCCCACAGTTTGTTCTTCAAGCTTCTAGGACTAGTAGGTCTCCTTGTGCTGTACCTATTTTTATATTCACACCTTAGAGGGAAAGCAACCTTTTTGTTCCCCTGCCCCATCCCCTGGTTTGTCAACTTGGAAGAAACATGAACTGTGCCACCAAATGGCAACTCTTCCAGTCATGGGACCAGTTACAGCTGGGAAAATTTTTACAGGGCCTGCTGAAAACAACAGTTTTTCCACAAAGGCGTCACCACCCTCTACTGCTTAGTGTTGCCACCACTTAGCAACAAGTCCGACGAACAGGTTAAAAGCCTCCAGCCCACCCTCACCACCACTTTCCTCACAAAACACTGTGGGGCTAAAGTGTTAATGTTTGCAATTAAAAAAACCGTACTGTCCACCACTGAAAAAAAAAAAAAAATCTACCCACATCTCGAAACGGCACATGCCACAGCTACTGTTCAGATCAGGTGCTAAATTTCAGAAGACACTTCTGCGATCCCACTGTAGCAAGGGCCTTACAGCAGTCCTCGTGTCTTCCCTCCCACGCTTTTTCTTCTTTTTCTGCCTGAAGCCCTGTAGCTGGGGGGCATTACTTGTACTGTGCATAAAATTGTTATTTTTCTGGACACTTTGCCTAGCTCCAGCCCCTGGCATACGCTCTGCTGGATGCCGTGTTAGTAGGCAGAGAGCAAACCTGATCTGGCAGAAGACCTCACATTCGTGCCGAGCAGTGCGCAGGATCCATGCAGACAAAGCGTCTCCGAGAGCTACAGACCCCTAAGAACAAAGATGAACCTCCCCCCCTCCCTGCTGCTGCCCACGGGCCATTCACTCCACATCAGTGATGCAGATAAGCTGTTACAAATCTCCCTCTGGGACTCATCCAGACTTGACTAATGCCACCCAAAAGTTTCAAGTACGGCGTTATCTTCCTTATTGCATTGT
>NW_010522001.1:0-1605 GCF_000687285.1 Phaethon lepturus
TGCAGCCGCGGCAGCGCCGCCGACTGCCTTCTACAGCCCGAGGCCGGGGGCGGTGGGGAGGCGCGTGCCTAGCCCAGCTCGCTCCGGGGCCGGACCCACACAGACCAAGGCTTTTGGAGCCCAGTCCGTCACGATGCTTTGCTGAGTGTCCCAAGCCCGAGGAGGTGACACGGAATGTGCCGGTTGCTCCCTCACCACTTCCCGATTCTGATTTTTATTCCACATACTTGACCCCACACGGAGGGGTGCTGGCTGTTGGCTGGGACACAACAACAAAACCCAAAGTCTGACCAAGTCCCTGGGTTAAAATATTAAATTATACAGATACAGCAAGTGGCCTTTTGTCGCCGATGGCTGGGGCTCGCCTCCCTCTCCTTCCTTACGCTGCTGCAGAGGCTGAACAAGCTGGTGCGTGTCGGGGAAGTTCAGAGCACTGGGGATGGCCTCTGCCGCAGCGGTACCCCACGGCTCTCCTCAGTGGTGTTTGCAACCAAACGGCATTTTCCCGATTACCTTCCCTCCCAGAAATAACAGAGCGGCCGCATCCATTTTTGTGTATTTGTGCACAATGTCTTGCTGCAGATTTAAAGCAGAAGGACTGATGCTGCTGAGCACGCAGGTACCACTCGGCATGGCGGGCGTCTCGTAGTGCAGACCTGAGAAATGAAGCTGCGACGTGGGAGGAAGGTTCCCTGTGGGGCAGCACAGCACGGGGGGCGGCAGGAGCCGAGAGCAAAAGGGGTTAACAGAGGCAGCCGCAGAGAAAAGCTGGTGCTGGAGCAAAGACAAAGCAGTGAACTGAGCCTCCACCGGCTTTAAGAGCTCTGGTTTGTGGTAAGGACCTGAATCTATTTTAGGCTTTATTATGACTGATAAATACCAGCACATTATCCCTGTTTTTGCTGTTAACAAACAACAGCAGTAATGCACGAAGTCCCATCACATCTGAATCCCCTCTACATCAACCCAAACCGGGACAATCCCTGCCTGACAAAACCAGCTTGGGTCTCCAAGGGGCGCAGAAGCCCCCAGTATTCACTGGGGGAGTGTCGGGATCCCCCATGCAGTCCCTGCGAACAGCAACATCCGCAGTCACGGCAGCGTCGATTCTCCTGGCTTTAAGACAACCAGCACTCCTCGTTTCACATCTATTCCCTTTGGCAACATCACCACCGCGCCGGTTTTATCCGCGCGTTCAGCCCTCAGCTCCTCTCCAACATTTGCCTCCCTCCGCCCTCGCCCACGGAGTTCCAGGGCTTTCAACTCGTTATCTGCCTTACCCAGAGACTTCCCCCAGCCTGTCTTCTCCGTGCACGAAGAAGTCTAGATGGCATTACATTAAACCTCTAGCCAAAACGAGGGAAAGGGGATCGCACAGCGTAACTGGTGGAGAAACGCAATACGTCGGATTACGAGGCTTAATGCTTGCTACAAACAGCCCGTGCAGGTCGGGTTGCATTTGGTGGTGTGTCTCCACGACAGACGCCGGCCCCGTAGCTATTCTGGCAGAGCTACTCCATGCGGACGCTCGGGAATCGGTGCTGACTGATGGCTCACGGCAGCAGGCGGCGCGGGAGGGCGGGCGCGGTGGGCAGCGGCGGGGGC
>NW_010522002.1:0-279 GCF_000687285.1 Phaethon lepturus
AACAGAGCTCCAGAGGCGATCCCGGGTGGTCCCTCTCGTCCTGTCACCGGAGGGATTAACAACATGAATATCAAGAGCTTGTTAAAAAGGGTTACGGAGCCTTGTGCAAAGGAAAGGGCAGGGAAGACTCCTAAAGATGGCATCCATGGCTAGGATTTTGGGGGGAAGTATGTCAGTAGGGTTTTTTTTCCCTTGGTTAAAACTGCCTCTAAAATCCAAGAATCTCTTGGTAAAGGCTCAGCTACATTCTCAACAATCCCGGCCCACGCCTTCACGGCC
>NW_010522002.1:615-925 GCF_000687285.1 Phaethon lepturus
ATACCCGCCGCTGGGGTTGTCAAAGCTCTCCGAAGAGGCTGGTGCGGTCACTTACGGTCCTCTCAGCTGGTCGTCCCTGGAAGGTGCTCTGGCAGACGGGGCTCACTTAAGGAAACGCTCAGATGGTGGGCTCAGGAGACACCTCCCTTCCTGGAAGATTTTTTAATCTCTTTGGCACTTTTGGGGTGGGTGCCAAGAGGACCTCAGCTCCCGAGACAGCAGCATGAGGCAGGACTGAGCTGGTTCTGCATTTATCCCGGTAACTGTGGGGAACGCGCCTATCCTGGCTCTTCCATGGCTTCCCGGAGCC
>NW_010522003.1:0-5659 GCF_000687285.1 Phaethon lepturus
GGGGGGCTGCGCTGCTCTCACGCGGGGCTCGCCCGGCCCGCCGAGGGTGCTGCTGTCGCGGGGGAAAGGGAGAATGTAATGTGTCACGGGCATCCACGTGAGGATTAGCAGCAGGCTTTGCAGCAGGGAGTCTTTATGTGTTGGCTGAAGTTCTTTCTCAGCTTGCATTTAGCATGTTTAGAGATCCTGAGAAAAAAACAGCCCCGGCTTTGCCCGCGTGCCACCCCCTGCAGAGTCTTCCTTTCCCCCTCCGTGCCTGGGAGCAGCGCTGCCGTTCACAGCTGAAAACCGCCTGAAGTCACACATGGTAGCAAGGCAGAAAGCCTTGTGGTCATTTTGAGAGCTCAGGGTTGTTCCCTTCCACGGGCAAGATCGTCCTTGGGGCCGGTCGCGTCTCAGTCATGCACGACGTGTCGGAGATGCTGTGGGGAGTTTGCACCAGGCTGGGGAGGGCAGGCAGATAACCAACCCGCCATGGAGAGGGCTGGCTGGGGGACACAGATCTGCCCTTATATTTCACGGAGAGTGAGCTCCTGAAAAGTTCACAGTTAGGAAAGCACCTGGGAGGAGAGTTGAAGGGAAGGTCAGGTTTGGCAGAGCTTGCATGCACCCAAATATTGAATAGACAGGTTCAAAAAGCCCTAGATTGGTCTACAAAAATGCCAGAGCTTAAGAAGCCCAGGCAGCTGTGTGGGATTTCAATGAAGAGTCCATGTCTAATTCTAAAAAGTGAATTAGGAGTGAAATTTTTCTTTCTCCAAAGTCATTCAGTGGTTTAGGATTGCAGCGATGTCCAAGCTCCCAAGGGCCAAATTCCCATAATGACCTGAGTCCACCACCTGGGACATTCACAAACCCCAAACTCAGGGGCTGCAGCACTCTCAGGGACCTGCTTGGAGCCAGGCTTCGGGCTAACTAACAAGGATAGCAGGGAACGAACCTTCAAGTATTCCCCGTTCTTTAGAGCTCATTTTGAGGTCAAATTCCACTCACCATGTCACTGTCATATCCCATAATGCTAAAACCCCTTGTTACTTGTGTTCCTTCCACCGCTGCAGCAGCATGCACCGGGCTTCAGGTCCCGCTGCAGTGACCCACCTGGCACCCCGACACGCGTGACCCCCCGTGGGACCCCGTCCCCCCTTGCGGAGCCTTCCCGTGCATCACGCCAGTGCACACCTAACCCTTCAAAAGGGGAGGATGGGGTTCGAGGATGTGGAGGTGAATATCTGTCATCCAGGCTCTCCTGTTGAAACTCTTCAATGGCATATAAATAATTCAGTATTCATTAGAGCGGGAGTTTGAAGCCTGCTTCCCCCTGCCCCAATCACCAAACGAGCAAGTCGGTTTGTCTTTTCTCCTCTCTTGCTGTGGGCTAGCGAGTAATTATTTACAAGCCTCACCAGGAGAGCTTGATCCCAAGAGATCGTCCCCCAGGGAGAAGGGAGACCTGGCTTTAAACCTCTTTTTTGGATCAGACAACGGGAGCATATTAATTCACACCACCACATCTCAGGGGAGGGCTGCAACCACTGGGACATTGGATAAATCGATCCCAGCTTAGGCATCTCATACTAGGAATCCCAAATGAAGGGCAATATTCCCTTGCAGCCTAGAAGGAGGCTTTGAAACCCCCCGCATTTCCCTTTGGCTCCCCAGGCAGCCCTCCTGGAGGGTGCTGGCCATGTGTCATGCGATATATACGTTGTCACGGCAGGTAGTGCCACCCTCCGTTACCAGTGCACATAACAGGACTGTCGCACCCGCCCTTCGGGACCCCTTCCCGTGCCTTTCTAAGGGTATGCCAGCGCCGGGACCAGACGAATACGTGACTCCAAAATAGCTCTTGGCTGCCCCATACGGGAACTGGCCGGCTTAGTTCATGGAAAGATACTTGCACCTATTTCTGTCCGGGTGGGATAAAGCACGACGGTGCGACGCAGCTGATCGCACGCAGGAGAGGCAGGGCTGGTGTTGTGCCCTACTGTGGAAATGTCATGTGAAAAGAGCAGGTTACAGGTCTCTTAGCATGTTAGCGTCCATTTTTATCCTTTTTAATGAGGACTCATTTAAATTACTCTTCAGTAAGTCGCTGATGCCTTTCTTGAGGAAATTAAAAGCAGATACAGCTACCTCTCCCGGGGTCCAGAGGTTAACATTCACATAGCACAACGTGATCCTCCCTAAATTAATGCACAGCAGCACAATGTAGATGTGAAGCACAAGGCTGCTTTCTCAACTATTTGGGATGTCTAGCACTTGACCCTTTTACAGTGCATCAGCGGTATCGTGGCCTCCCGTACCCGGGAAACGTGAAAGAGAGGGAAAATGGGGAGCGCCGCTGCCCCAGCCGGACGTCTCCCAGAAAACGCGGCAGTCGTTGCCATCTCAGCTGAACTGGCTGGTGTGTTTGAGAGACACTGTACCAAAAGCCGTATTTGAGAGAGGGCTGGGGTTCGTTACAAATCCAGGAGCTACTTTAGTCCCTTACTTACCCGGAGCTGCCCAAGTCTGACATTTTCCAGCAGCAGAGTGTGCACCTGCATTAGTGTCATGGCATACTGCCACGCTCTTAAAATACACATCTATTGCCTGACAGGCTGAAAATGCTGTTTGGATTGTTGCTAAGATTTTAGGTAAAAAAAAAACATTTAATAATAGTTCCTGCACATATACAAATTTCAATTAAATATAATTAAATAGGATACACAGTTCCCCTATATGTCCGGTTTTGATTAACAGGAAATGTACAGGATCTAGACACTGGATAACAAGAATGATTCTTATGTTCAACTTACAGGAGACATTTTTAATGTTCCCCAGTGATTTACAAATCAAATCTAACTGGCTGAGAAGTAAAAATGTGTATGATTGCCTTTACCTTCCCACCCTGAGAAGTCCTCCTGGAATCTGAAGGTTGAATTGACCTGGTTTCTTTCTTAGCTCGTGTATCACAAGAGTCAAAGAATCTGCCATCAGACCTTTTCTAACCCTCCTGTCAATGAAGCGCGAGCCAGAGCCGCTTTCACGGAGCTAATGACTGCATGGGACTGGCGGCAGCTGAAGTCAGAAACATATTTGGGTCAGGAAGGGGCTGTTTGCTTTGGATGTTGCCCAGACATTTCTAAATGAGCCGCACGCAACTGAACCACCTTCGCTGATGCGTTACAGGGAGCCTCACAGACCCCAAGGAGATGGGGGAGATGGAAGAGTTAGTACAGAACGGAAGATATATGCAAAGCCTGCATTAGGAAGATACTGTCTTCATACAGGCGTCTTGCAGAGGGCTTTAATGCCTTACATGGGTGGTGGCCCCATATTCCCCGTGATGTGACAGTGGGGAAAAAAAACCTACTGTTTAAAACAAACAAACAAACCAAAATCCAAAAAAGCTTCATAGCCAGAAACTGCGTTGAGAGGATTAACGAGAGCAGAGCTTCAAAACTCAGCGGGCTATCGGGGTAAGGACATTGGCAAATCAGCCCCAGTGGGGTGCTCGGCAGGCTCTGCGTTGTTCTATATGGAGTATATATTGAGCTGTATATATATATTGCTGATTGCTAAGCTGCAGTTAGCAAAACTTTTGTTTTTCACGCACTTATAGATCAACCTCTCCCCCACTGCCAGCTTGTCCGGCGGGTGCAGCCACGGGTCCCTGCTGACCCCAGACCCCTCAGGCAGCGTCAGCACCGGGCCGCGCGGGCGCCCCGCTCTCACCAGACAGCCCCTTCTTTGTGGTACGAGCGGATCAGCCCGTTGCTGCGGTCCGAGGAGCCGCCGCCGCTGTTTCCAGCCGCCGCCAGCTCAGCCACGCAGTTTTTTGCCAGTTAGCTTTTCTGTTTGATGTGCCCCGCCGTCCGCACGCAAAGGCGGGTGGCTGAGCGCCTGTGATGGTTTGTCGCCTTTTCTCCTACAGGTTTCCACTCCTGCTCTCCCCCAGTACTAGCAGCAGGTTGAAAGAGGAGCCATAGAGAGAAACAAACTAATCTCCAGCTCTGACATCTCTGCCGTGCACACAGCCCTGCTCAGTCCGACTCCGAAAGCACCTCCCACCCAGGGCAGAAAGCATCTGCTGCCCTTGGACTTCACTCTGTCCCCTTTCCCCCACCCTGCTTTACATCTCTGCTCTGCCAGATGAGCCTCAAGCTGGTACTTCCAACCTTTCGCCACCCATGGGATTTTTTTTCCTGTTGGAGAGAAGCTCAGAGTCGATAAATGATGGATGAGCTATGGGTCCGATCCTGCTGTTAGGTTCAGCTGTATTCATGGCATATTCCAGCAAATTCCTCCTTAACTTTCCAAGTGAAGCCAATCTTGACCCCGTTTGGGTTTGCTGCTCGTTACCACTTTGGCTTACGAATTGGATGTGGCTTTTGGAAAGAAGGATGGCTGTCCCTAGAAGAAAGGACGGGTGCAGGGATGGATGCAGGGCTAAAGATCAGTTCACACGTCTGCTCCCGGCTCCTGGCACAGCCTTGAGTAATGCTCAGCTGCAACGGTCCCCTAACCTGGCTGCGCGTCGGACGGGTGAAATCTTGGCAGGACTCAGTGACACGTCCATGACTGCCCGATGGGTACCTCGATCCGGTAGCACATTTCAGAGCTCTCCTTCCCTTCCCTGCCCAGTCCTCTCAGCTGCCTAAATGATTAGCTCTGAAGGCTAGAGGAATCTGGATCGAGTTTGTTGGCAACAACATGGTCCATTTTCAAAAGTTGTCTGGGTTTTTCAATAGTTGCCCAGCAATCAAAAATAGGAAGAGATGCTTTGAATTGAGTAGCTGAGATTATTTTTTTCAAGAGAAAATTAGGAGCCTTTTCTCCTGTCTTGCCCTGGACCCTTATTTCCCCACTGTGTCCTCTTTCCTCGACATACCTTCAGGGAGAGCGTATTACTTGCTGACCTCTGACTAGCTGGACCAAGCGAGATATTTTCATTTGTAAAGGCTTCCTTCGCCAAGTTAGGTGAGGGACCAGTTTAAAACCCCTCTTGAGAGCAACCCTCAGAGGGAGGTGGAAATATTGAGGCAGATATTGTCTCTGTGGGTGCTTGGTGTCGCAAATGGATAATTTAGGCTGCTTAAAGAAGCACTGCCAAAGATATCAGAAAGCAAATGATTTTAATATAAATTTGTGAAAAGCATGACTTAACAGAACTCGATGATGAGGTTCACACTATTACTTATTCAGCATGGAAGAGGTATGGAGAGAAACCAAATTACAATTAAATTGGAGTGATTTACTCATGTATCGAATCGAGCTAATGTGTATGTATGTTGAGGAGAGAAAGTAGAGGAGACCCTCCCCTTGAGTCACGAGGTTCAGAGTGGACCGAAATCCACGCCTAGTCCCAGACTTGGTCAACGGTTTATGACCAAGGTTAGGTAAGGAATGTAAAGGAATGCCCTCCCGTTGGTCACGAGGTTCCTTAGGCACAAGGTGCCTTAGTCCATCCTAAAGCCAGATAGTCTGGCTCACGAACCAACACAGATCTCTAGGAGAGAGCAGGAAACCCTTCAGGGCTGCTGCTCACCTCAGGCCAGAGCACTTCTGTCTCCACAATCTCATTTTCCTGTAGACGACAGCAGTTACCCGAAGGCGTCTTTGCTCTGCGCGAGGCTGCAGCTTCACCGACTTCTGATGGTGCCAACTGCTGCTCCCG
>NW_010522004.1:0-367 GCF_000687285.1 Phaethon lepturus
GCTGTGCGGCCTGTAGACAGGAAGGGCACTGTAAGAACGAATGCCCAAACCGAAAAAGGCCAGAGAGACAAGATCATGCAGAAAACGCTAATCTCATTACATTAGAAGATTCAGAAAATGAATGAAGAGGACCAAGGGAAAACATTAAAGCCTTCCCAGCCAATACCCTGGTTCCTGTTAAGCTGGGGAATGAGACCATGTTTTTTTTAATGGATAATGGGGCCACTCATTCAGTAGTTGCCAGTTGTAAAGGACCTTTAAGTAAAGTAACCATACCTATTGTTGGGGCAATGGGAAAAAGAACATTAAGGCCATTTCTACAGCCAATGGCATGCACAGTTGGGGGAACCAAAGTAATTCATGAGGT
>NW_010522005.1:0-8021 GCF_000687285.1 Phaethon lepturus
GGCCAGCGCTGGCCTGCAGCCGCAGCCAGGTGAGGACCGAGAGGTCTCTACACCGCTCGGAGTGGAGCTCAGGATCGCTGTTGCTCGATCTGTTTCATGTGTGAAACTCCTCCTGGCACGCATCCTGAGCGGCTCCGGAAACGCGATCCTTCGGCATCCCACCACCTGCCGCGTGATGTATGGAGCCCCTGTAATCCGACGTTCCTTGTCGGGGGAATGTTTTCAGGCATCCAGGCTTTGATCTCTACTTGGATTATGCAGATGTTTCAAAATGAGTCTAAGTGTAATGCTGAGCCCTTCAGAACACAGCTTTTTGTTCTGTCCGGGAATGGGTTGGGCGTCTGTCTTCTCCTTGGAGCCTCCTCAGGCCAGAGCAAAGTTTCTTACGGCACACAGGATCCATTGTTTCAAGAACTGCTACAAATTAGCAGCTGCAGTTAAAACAAAGGGTGGAGGTATTTTTCTTAGCCTCATTTAAAATTGTTTGGGGTAATTATCCCAAAGTACCTTGATAAAACAAAGGTCCCTTAGGGGCTGACGGCTCTGCAGGGATCCGGTTCAGCCACATGTTGTGGTGGGGTATCTGGTCAGGACACGAGGATGTGCTGGAGGCAGAGTGGAGCTAAACCGCTCCAACTGCTCACCGCAAGAGGCTTCTGATGCCGCTGGTAGCTCTAATGAGCTTTAGTGGCGGCACCCAAGGATTTATCCCGAAGTTAGTGGGGAGAGAGGACCCACTATGTACTCAGACAACACAAGGTGGGAAGGGAGGCATCCCCCCGGCATGCAAATATCTAAAGTAGATCCTTCACCCATGCCCGAACCCCTCTGTGCTGCCGGGTGTACGAAAGGCACGCTGCAGATTACATGACGAAGGCCCACAGGAGATGTTTGTACCTGTGGTGCTACTCCCCAGCGCCGCGCTCAGCGTTCCCGCAGCAGAGGCAGCGGCAGCCGGCCCGGCACCCGGCCCCCCCCCTGCCTCTCCGGTACTCCGGTGTCCGGAGAGCCAGGCTGGCGATGGAGAGCTGCTGCGCTCAGCAGCGCGGTGGGGCGGTGGGCTGGGCCAGGAGGTAAAGGTGTAGCTGTGCTCATCTGGCAACTTCATGACGAATGCTGCTTCCAGCCTGCGTGACCTGCATCCTACCTGGGGACTTCGCTTTAACTGGCGAAGGTGGGATCCTGCTCCAGATGAGGACCTGTGCCAACGGCGGCAGTTTGTACCGTCCAGGTGGAAGTGCTTGTGTAAACCGGGGTGCAGCCCAGGAGCGCGGGTAACCAGCTGGCACCACCAGTGAGCCCTTCGCCCAGCTGGATGTCCCTCAGGCTTGGGTTTGTGCGCTACCTCCTGCGATGGCCAGGTAGCCCACAGGTGTGCTCTGTGAGGGGATTCTGCTGCTATGGGTAACAGGACAGCGAAAACCTATGCCGAGACAAGAAAGATTCAAATCCATGGAGCTCTCACGGCTGATGCCTTCCCTTCGGTGTCTTGGAGGTCTTGAGCAAGGCTACAGGGAAGGGATGTCCCCTCATTGCAAAGCCTTGGCTGTCACTCAGAGCTCGTCAAACCTCGGCATTGCTCATCAACCCTCCGCATTCCTGTTTTGCCGGAAATACAGGTGTGGAAAAATGAGCATTCTGAACAAAAATAAACCCAGCTATTTTCAAAATTATCTGTGGGAAGGGAAGTCAGAAGAAATCTACCTGGAAAAAGTAATTTAACAATTTTTTTAAATACAGTTTAAAAACAAATCATTTTGTACGCTGCCTTAAATGTTGCTGTTATTGTTTCATTATTTTAGGGGAAGCCACTGGTAGAACACAACATAAAAATATAACAGTAAAAGTATTATCTTGTGGCCATCACAAAATCACAGGGGAAGAGATCACTTAGGCTGTCCCACTTCCCATTTCAGGACAATAGTAATAACAAAGCCAGGGCAGCCGCAACTGAGCATGGATTAGGGCTGCATTTTCTAGCTGAGAGTCTCTCCAGTTAAAATTGTTTGGATCCAGGTTGGTTCACAGTTTTGACCATAATTTCTGGCACGGGCTATCCCTAACCTCTCCCCTCTCCTGAGCCAAATCTCACTCATACAAATTGAGTGCCGTTTTCCACTAGGTCTAGCTGTCTTGGAAGGGGGGGTGAAGCCCAAGTGCTCAAGGAGCAGGCTAGTGCATCCAGCCTTCCCACAGCACCGTGCCCCAACGCTCCTCCAGGACAGGACCCTCCCCGCACTCCGTTGCTGCAGAGCCGTAACACAGCTCCACTTCTGCCCCCCGAAGGGATGGGGAATGTGCTCCAGGATGTCCCAGGGACACAGCACAGGGCCAGTGATTCAACTCCATGCTCCAACCCTGGCGCCGGCCAAGCTAAGAGTGGCTCTGAGATTGTGTCATGCAAAACGCGACCAGGACGTGTGCTTGGGTAACTGGGCCTGGGTCCAGGGAGGGTTAGGGATGCTGCACATTTCTTTATTTGTGGGAAGTGAATTAATGTGCGCACAACACCGTTACGCTCACTTAACTTATTTATGAGAAAAATCACACAGATTCAGCTCTGAAGGTATCCAGAGCACTGCTAGCCTTTATTCATGGTAACATGAAGTTTCATTCCAACCTTTGATGCACTTCCCCACTACTTCATTATTTAAAGTGTGGTTTTACTCTAAAGATGGACTGTATAAAATTGGCATCTGTTTCCTCAGCAGATATATTCCATGTGTGAAATCCGAATCAGGTCTAGTGACTTCAATGGCAAGAATTTTTTTCACATGTTCCTTTTTCATGTTGACAACGTAGAGGCTGAGTTGCACTCTCGCGTCTCAGGCAGCAGCAGTACTGCTCTTCCCTTTTGACCCTAAGCTTTTAGCCAAATGAAGGAATGGTGGACTATTTCCTTTAAGAGGAAAAGTGGTGATGAGGAAGGTATTTCTTTTGATGCGCCTCTGCTAATGCACTAAGAGTATACACTGGTCACAAATAACAGGAAAAATCAGACAAAAGGGGATAATCTCTTTTCTTACACCTCTAACCCAATCTGACACCCTTTCTTTCTTCCATAGCTTTTTATGTTGCACTATTGGGGTGTTTTTGTTTCAAGGGCTTTTTTTACATCTTCTCTGCTAGCTCGCCTTGGCTGCTTGGCCTCTTTCTCAAACACATAAGCCTTTGTAAAAGGAGAGGCAGTAAAAGCTCTTCCCCTTCTATGCCTCGTGTACTTTCATCTAGGGTAGTGACACATACTTGCGTTTGATGTGGAGGTTCCTGTAGGTTTAATTATATGGTTTCTTGTGGAATGTAATCATTTCTTCAGCTATCAAGTGGTCGTCACTGTGGCTGGCCAAAGACAGTATTAAACTTCATTAATACCTGCTCAGTCAGATTCTGAGCTCATTCATCACTCTGCAATCCCACAGAAGACAAAGATGGTCCCCAGTGCAGAGGGCTGGGGTACAACGGCGTGCACCATGCAGGGGTAACGTGGCGTAGCCTGGTCTGCAGGCTGTTTGGGGCTAGGAATGAGTCACAAGGAGGGGAACCTCAGCTTGACTTTCAGATCTAAAGTGAATCTTTTTGCTTAACAAATCAGAAAATCATGGTCATTTGAGAAAGAACTTTGCCCAAAAATTCAGAATAATGGTATTAAACAATTCAGAGATTTTCCCATATTTCTCTGGAGAAATCTAGCCAAGGTGCTTGTGGAATTTGAGGAAGATGTTTTTGTCTCTGGGAAGGTTTGTTGGGGGTGGGTATGTTTCAGAAAAGGATGATGAGAAGCTTTTGGGGGTGCTGGCTACCTGGCGTGCCGCTGTACAATGCTCGCGCAGCATCAGGGCACTGGGGATTGTCCAGAGAGTCAGGCTGGTCACACAAACAGTGAAGTATCTTCTTGGGCCTTATTTAGAGCTAAACAAGCAGAAAACGTGAAAAATACAAGGAATTTTATCTATGTAAGGACTTGAAGACCCAGTTACAAACCTGGGTTCAGCTCCGTGCCTACTTCTCTCTCTGTTGTAGGAGAGCATCCTGTGGGATGCTGGATCCTCCATGTAGGTCATCTCCTCCACGTAAACGTGGCTGTAAAATGGATGCCCTAACCCTGTGCTGCCCTGTGCGCCCCTGAGCCATTAACAGCCTCCTTACGTGGTGTGGGGCTTAGAGCAGATGGGGCTCTGACTAATACCGTCTACACTAAGTCCTCCTCTCTTATAGTCCTTTCCGCTTTATGACAGACTTTATTACTGCAGCTGTGCGCTGGCCTCATGGTTTCAATGATTTTTCCATAATACTCTCAATCCCTTCCCTGCTCATTGCTCTGGGCGATTGGTTCCTTGCCCTCATATTAAATTATGCTACATTTTTCTGCAGCAAACTGCCTTATACTGTATTACAAGCTGGTATTTACCATCTGCTGGCCCAATCTCACTAACAAGCCAAACCCTTTTGAATAAAAGGCATTTTTCCTCAGTTTGTACTGCCTCCAATGCAGTATTCTCTACTGACCCAAAGCACATAATTATTTCATGGGCTATCCTGCAAATAGATCCAAGCAGATGCCAGGGTGTCCGACAGAATATACCTGTGGTCATATATTTGCAGGATTTGGCCTTTCCAAGGCAGACAGGTAAGACAAGCAGCTGTTGCAGTCTTTTTGCTGCCCTCTTATAGTAATTAAAATCTCTTCTCACAACTGCACTTTGCTTCCTTCTCCAAATCTGGTTTTTGATGTGGCTTCCAGTTTGATCAGTTTTATAAACCAATTAGCCACAGGCTTTCCCCCAGAGGGCCATTAATTGCTGACTGCCTCAGAACCACTGGAGCATTACGCTGACTGTATTTATTCAGGTTTCTAAAAGATGTTTAATACCACTCTCCAAGAATTTGCTACATCTGAGCCCAATGGGTTCCTAAGAACCATAAATGTTCCAAACCCAGGAGCCCCCCCGGCTCCCCCCGTCCCTGCAACGCCTGGGAGAGCAAATGAGCCTCACAGACAGGTTCCTCCCATGGGGAAAGGCAACCTCTTTCACCGCTTGATTGCTCCACTGAATCTATTTCAGCCTTGTTGCTTTCGTTGATCTCAGTTTGAGATGTAAGTTGGTCTAAAAAGATAAACTTCCAGCTCAGTCTTTGGCAATGGTGGTGGGAGGGAAGGAAGGGTTGTGGTGATGCTCAGAAACGACCCCGAGAGTTCAGGAAGCACCTCATTATCCCCGGCTGGAATGAGCTTGCTGTGAATTGGAGCTTTGGGAGTAAATTAAGAAAGGGTGAAGGTGGCCCCAGGCTTGGAGGATACTGAGAAGGTCAAAGTGGAGTGGGTACCTCAGGCTTTGTCATGAATTCACATGCAAAAACCCTACAGCAAGACACCGCAGTTCAAAAGCAGCTAGCTGAAGCTAGCAACCCAGGGAATGTGCTTCTGGAAGTTGGTGCAGATTATTTCTTCATGTTAACGAATGTGCATTTTCTCCCATACATGGGAATGTGTAGTCTTGCTCTGCAGCTCCCTTTCCAAAAGGGCTACCTCCCAATCCTAACAGTGCGCGTAGCTGTGCGCAAACCTCTGCGCGAGCCCCAGGCTTGGCCGCCGCCTTCTCGCCCTGGTTTCTAAGCTGCTCTGCACCCCTGGACTGTGCTTGCAGTGCGGATTTTTAAATGGCTTGAAGTGTTACTCAAATAGAGCTTGTAAGGAAAGAAACAGCTTCTGCAAACTGAGGAATACAGGGTCGGCAAAAGAAAACTACGTCTATCAGCAGCATAACTGTATGTGTGAAATGATTTCTTATAAATATGTCTGTGCCACAAGACAAAGTACTTCCGTGTACATCTGATACATTTCAACTATCTTAGGGCTTCTGGGTTCTAGTCTAGTGTTCCCACTGGTTGGCTAAAAAAGATAAACATACATATTTAAATATTAAAATATGCCATTATATGTAATAATAAGAATTACTCAAATATATTATTGTATTATTATAATACCACATTATAAGATATTGTTATAGTGTGTAATATAATTATAAATATGTAAATAAAAGCATGGGCGTGCTTTGAATCTTTCTGGGTGCTTCTGTTCAAGAACAAGGGTTCAGCCTTCCCCCTTCAGCTGTACAGAACATAGGCAAATAATAAACACATGATTCTTCTGCTCATTTGAGTCCCAATACCTGAGTGTGAGCGACCTAAGGGATAAGGAAATGGGAGGAAAGAACCTGGGTAGAAACCTGTGGCCATGAAGTTGAGAGTGTTTTTAGAGGTTTGTGCGATGCTTTGGGAAGTTTGCAAAGGAGTTGTGGTTTCACGTTAGTTCTCTTGATCATCTGCAGTTTGGGAAATTACAGGGAAATACTAGAAACTGCAGTGACACCAAGTGTGATAACCTCTCCAGAAAATGTGCAATCAGCTTTACTGACAGGAGTAACGTGCTCCAAAGGGCTTAGGAAATAGATTCCTACGCCTGTCTCCTGGTGAGGGTAAGGCATGAAGTTGTCCTGAGTCCAACACCCTTGAGCCAGATTCTTTTCAATGTTTCACACAAGGAGGGTTTGATGTTTAATATCAAACTCACGTATTTGTAGGTATTTGACATTGTGTGGGATTCTGATTTAACAGTGATACAGCAACACACTGAAATCGCAACGCAAACACAATATAACAATTGCTATGTACAGTTGGATCGCAATACAAACATGATTCCCATTACTGGCTGAGGGCAGCTCTGGCCCGTTGCTCTCTTCATAGTTCATTTTCTTGGTTAATTTTTAGACTCTGTGTTGGGCTGAGCAACAAATACACTTCCTCCATGCTGGCCTGGCTGGGTCAGGGAGATAACACTCCTTATCGATTATTTTAGGGAAGGACATTTACACAACCAGTTGACCCACTCAACAGATACAGCTGTTTATCTAAAACAAAGGCCACCCTCCAGTCCCCTTTGTGCTAAGTTCAGCTTCCTTTATGACAGCTGTGGTCCCTTCCTACATGCTTTTCTGAGCTTCATAAGCACATCCTCCTTGCTTATCTTCTTTGAGCCTTCTTCCACTGAAGGGGTTCGTTGGTTGGCCACAGAAGGCTCCCGGGCTTCGGAGCCAGCAGTGGTTCAACCCGTGAAGTGCGGAAATGAATTCACACATCAAATATTCCTGTTAGCAAAGGACAGTATCCACACTTGTATGTTTTAGAGGCAGGATCCCACCATCTCCACCTAATTTTCAGTTGCTAGTAACCAAATCACATACATAGGTTAAACTCCTACTTCTGGTGGCAACCACCGGCACCAGGGCATAATCCAGCCTGACCATGCGCCCCGGGCAGTGAGCTGCTCTGCCTGCCAAGCCGTCATGTTAAATTAGCAGACTCGAAATTAGCAGACTCTTCTTCTGTAAACTGTGCCGTGTGCTGTGTAGCTTGAGTCCCTGCCATCAAAGTTATAGTGTCCAGCATTTTTTAATGGGTGGTCATCTTTCTGGGTTTTGTAAGCCCTTTTCCCCGGCTGGAGACCATACATGGCTAAGATTTATGTATATTTATTTTCAATGGCTTATTCGCTAACTCTACAAGATTGTGCATGCCACACGGGGCATCCAGAGCTCGTTTATCCCAGAACGGGGGAGGAGCAGAGAAAAAGATTGAAGATTAAACAAGTGAGACCAAAACAACGAATCATTTTTTATAGCATTCTTTTGAATGAATACACTTTTACAACATATTTTTCTCCTAAATGATGTGTTCAGGCAGAGGCCCAATGTTGTAAAAAGGCACATAATTGGCACTCAAACAGGTCTGAGTTATTGCCTGGTTGGTGTAATTTTACACCTGTCACTGCCCATATATTTAGAAAGAGTGAAAAAACCAGACCTGGGGTTGTTTCCCTGCTGGTTGCCTTCAGGCCACGCTGACACGCTCGCTGAGTTTATAGCACGCTTTTGTGAAACGCGGTGCCTGCAGAGGCGGAACCAAGCGCTCGTCTACGACACGGCTCGGCGAGGGTCCGCGAGTGGCCGCCGGCTGCAGCCGCC
>NW_010522006.1:0-6856 GCF_000687285.1 Phaethon lepturus
CAGCAGCGCGGCCAGGCACCGGGTTGCTTTGGCCTCCTCATGCAGCTCGTCGGGTCCCACTGTTGTCTCGAGTTGCCGCACTCCGTTGGATGCCGGCGGAAGGACAGCGGGACCCTTCTCCCCCCGGGGCTGTTCGGGAACCAGGTCTTTTTTGCTTGGGTTCAAGCACTGGATGCACAAGTGAACGATGCCACAGGAGATCACGGCTTCCCAAAAGCTCCCTGTGCCCCTAGGGAGCACAGCAAGCCCAGGATTGCTAAAGCTTGCGGGATGGCAGAGTCCCCTTGTCAGGGAGCAGAAACGTAACTGAGTGTGCTCATCCTTAGGATCCTGGCAGAGGGTTTCACTGCTTGTTTTTGCATGCATTGCTTTTTAATAGTGATGAAAAGGACAGCAAAGCAGAGGAGTGAGGGTTGGGGATTAAGAGGAACAGGAGAATAAATGGAAGCAAAGCCTCCCTCATGCTTTTGCATGAATATATTAGGCTAAACTGTAGAGAGGATTCAAGCATATGTAAGCTTGGCTACTTAAAATAATTAGGAAGCTCTGGTAACAATAACTGCTTTGGGCAAAATTTATGATGAAGGATTTGACAAAAATAATAGATGCACATTAGCAAGGAAGATTCCACACAAGCAATCCACTACCAGCACCCATTTATACAAATCACCCTTACAAAGCTGCCACTAAAACCTAGACAGCCTGAGAACAAGTTTAAACTCAAGTACCAGCTATTGACTTGAGAAAACAGACTTTTACCCGTCCCACATAAATGTAATAGAAGAGCAAAAGTCTCTTCCCCTTCTCAGCAGCCTCCTAATTGTGTCTCTGCTGCTGAAAGCCGCCATACAGCCTTACTTCCCAGAGTCCCTTCCTGAGGACTGACGCTTTAAGCTCAGCTGGTGCAACCTGCTGGCTCTGAATAAGGCTTTTATGTTTGGCGGCTGTTAGCTGGTTCCTTAACTTTTCTTTAATTTTTTTTTTTTTCTGTACTCTTCTATTTTCCTTTCTAAGACAACTTGCTAGAGCAGTACATCAAAAGGATGTCAAGGTAACATGCAGTGAAATTGATGCACGAACACGCGTCTCTCCACACCACGTGTCTTAACGCAGGCGCTCCCACTGCCACGTGCCCAGGCTGCCACCGGCTGGTCTTGCACGCAGACCGTAGGAAAGGCCCAGGGCCGGCATTTCCCCGGGGGTCTGTGCAGAGACCCTGTTACAGTGCGAGAACCAAAGGAGGGGCCTGCCTGCGTCCTGCCGCGGGATGGGTACAGAGCTGCCGTACTGCAGCAAGGCAGCCACAGGTGGCCTGCTGACGGCATCTGTGCATGGCTGCAAGGGCTCCCGTCTGCAGCAAGAGGCAGACGCTAGACATGAAGCCCTGGGGAAAAAGTAAACAGCTTTGTTATGTGGGTGCCTGACCTAGAAACAGTGCTTCCTCCTGCTCCAGAAAAGCTCCTTTCCCCTGCCTTTTGTCTTGTCTCAGATACACGCTGCATTATCATTTTGTGGGTCAATCCTAGCAGTAATTTATTAACTTCTTCCACCTGCAAGCATCATAAAAGGAGGTCATAAGCAATTAATACTTGTATATTTATAGTCACTTAATTCCACTCTGACTCTCCCTGCCTACAAGCGCCTAACAGCTCCTAGAATCAACTACCCTTTGGCTGATCCTCACTACGCAGCCCATCTTTGTCAAAAAGCAGAACGGAAAGGGTTTTTCTCCACCACCACCACCAGCCATTAGCCTTCAGCATGTCCATGACTGCAAAACACCGCATGCCTCCAGGACACTCGAGAACCACAGATGCTGAGCAAGGAGGGACGTGTTCCCTGCACGCTGTCACAGGATTTTCTTGTTGAGAGCTGAAAAATTAATGTGCAATTTGCAGCCTTACCAGCTGGACTCAAACCATTCAGCTGAGCAGAAGCACTTGGTCTGCACACCAAAGCCTAAATATCCAAAACTCTTGATCTCCTCCTTCTCAGGTGGGGACATGAACAGTGGGGCCTCCACCACAAACGCTGAGCACTTTGTCTCCTTCCAGTGGGGTTTATTATTGCCTCTTGTGCTGGCACTCCCTGCTTGTGATCAGTAACCTCTGCACATGTCAGCTCAGCAGCTCCAGGAACGGCAAACTCTAAGAGACTTAATTTTAAATACCTTGTGCCATGCGGCTACGATTCTTCTCAGCAGTTTCAGTGACTATAACAGCTTAATGAAAGTCAATTTCATGGGGCTGACTCCAGTTTTTGGCAACTGCTAGAAAGATGCTAACTAAGTTGCATTAAATTTTAGAGGACAGCAATCCACATATTGACATCAGAGACATATTCAAAGCCAAATTCCTTTTTGAGGATACGCTTTGCACTAGCTGAATCCCACTAGACATGAACATGTGCTGAATGTGTACCTGTCACAAAGGAGAGCGATGGACGCGCACCCGCAATAAGTGCTTTTGCGATCCAGACCCAGCCGGGACAGTAAAACCGCTTCAGGACCTCACTCGGGTCCCGAGCGCCAGCTGGGAGGGGAGCTGCGGCCGCCCGCCGGGCCTGCGACAGCCCTCGGGGTCCTCGCTCACGAGGCAGGAGCGGAAGCACTACCTGCAGTCACTGCCAGCAAATACTTCCCGTCGCGTTTCTGATAAACACTGTTGTAATCTCCTTTCTGGCAATCTTCCCTCGGCAAACCACTTCTATTTTTACTGTTGTATATGCCCTGTTACCAAGTTCATCACCCCCTTGTTCTGAGCAATGAGCTTGGTGAATACGAAAAGAAGTTCTTTTAATAATGGCAAATTGACAACTGAGAGCAAAAGTTTCAGACTACATGACAAACACTAACAAGATGGAGTTTTTCGAATGCCAAGTTTTGCCTTTTTTATCACTTCACAGACTACCCTTGCTATTGTTCACTGTCAATTATTTCTGCATTTTAACAATAAGCAGAAAACCCTGAGAAGCTGAAGACAACTTCATCTCATTTCAGGGTAGGAAGTTTGAAAATGCAGCACCGTCCTTTGCCTCACCAGCCTGTTGTCTGAAGCAGACGGCTTGCAGCTTTTCCAAACGCTCCTCCTGCGCTGCTTGCAAGCACCCGCGCCGGCAGATCCCACGACACTTCGAGCAACGGCTCAGGAGGGGACATGTTAAATAAAGACAGCAAGTGAAGGATCTAAATCTAAGATCAGAGCCAAGTCCCTGGGTAACCGTTGTCTAAACGTTACAACACATGCCACAGGCACAAGGATAAAAGTTATAGGCAGACGTCCCAGAAGTTGCCGACTCGGCTGCTGCGATCGCAGACCCACACACCCAGCCTCTTCCTTGCCCAGCTGCCAAACCCGCACACCCAACCTCTTCCTCACCCAGCGAGGCCTCGCGGATCCGGAGGACTCGCAGCAGAAGGCGGCGAGGACCCGTGCAACATGTCCAAACGTCAGCAGGAGGGGCGAGCCCATCCGCCCCGCTCCGGGCACGGCCTCGCCGTGCACTGACGAACGCACCGGCACCTGCGGGAAGGGAACTGCTTCCCACCAGCCATGCCTCCACTTCCAGCTACGCTTCTGCCTTTCTGATTGATTTTTTTTTTTTTTTTTTAATCACTACTTTTTAGTGCCAGATTCCTGCCCCAGACCCTTCCAAACACTGCTACCAGGTTTAGGGGAGCATCCCTCAAGCTACCCTCCCCGCAGGGCTGCTCTCCCTGAGACAGCTCAGACCCACTTCCCTGCCCGCAGCGACACCGAAGCAAATTCACTCCCGTGTGTGCACGGATGCGGAGCAGCCACACCGAGATCACCAGCTGATACAAGAAAACCACCTTTGCGCCATCATTTAACCAGCGGGTATCAGAGGCTTGGGGTACACCAGCCCCTCGGCCGTGCCAGGGCTGCCCTGTGCGGGTATTCAACGCCTTGTCCTGAGCCTCGCCACCGAGGCGCGCGTTCAGGCACCTGCTTCTTGCGATGCACCGGGAATTTCTGCACAGGTCAATTTTTCCTATTGCACAATCCAGGACAAGGAGCACTATACGATAAAGCACGGAATTCAGCAACTCAGTTTCTTCCAGTCAAGAGGAAAGAAAAAAATTGCAGTCCCTTATCCAATTTACTCTCAAGGGCCTTAATCACCTTTCCTAGAATTAACAGCTTCCGAAAGCTCCGTATTAGAGCACTGGAGAACAGACAACTGAGCATGCGTATGAATGCCAAACGCAAATAACAAGCCAAAAATTAAATGTCCTGATTTTCATGTTATGAATTATTTGTGGCTTTTGCTGCTGTCACTCTCCCATAGATTAACATCTCGTGTAACACTTCCTGTTTTCTTCTGTTGTTTAATTTGTCTTGCAATAAAAAGAAAAAAAGTCTTTACTAATAATTAATGTGCTTTCAGCAACTGTGTCACTGTACTTACAACAAGGTGTCTGAAGAAATGCGAAATACTGCCTTTTGAAGTGCCTTATTTCCCAGCACTATCAGCATGATGGATGGTTGAGCCTGTTCCGCGAGTTCAATCCTCCTTCTGCTTTTATTGCCTTGAGGAAGGAGCGCTCTGAGCGCTGGAGACGCAACAGGCTCCCAGCCCAGGCAGCACTGCCAGAAGGGCAGGGGACAGGGCAGCGCATCAGCAGCGCTGCGCGCTCTCCCCACGGAAGAACATCAGGCAGCAGGCAGAACGGGATGGCCCGTCCCACAGGGACAATGGGACCCTGAGCAGCCCACCCTGAGGGTGCACGAGGCCGAATTTGCAGCCGCAGGATCTGCAGCCGCAGGATCTGCAGCCTCCAGCTGTACCAGCACCTGAATTCGCCTGCCCTCCTCTGCAGCCCCAGCGGAGCTGGGACAGGGCCCTCGCCAGTGAGCGACGTGGCAGAGCCCGGCTAACCCTGCGTCCCGGAGGTGACAGTGGTGGGGTTCCTACCTGCGAAGAGCTCACTACGAGCCACATCTTCGGAGGACGTGCATGCTATTTTCAGTTTTTTCTGTTCTCCTGCCAAACCAAAGATGCTCCGTGTCCCTCCAGCTGCGCTGCACATCTGCTGTCTCTGCCACGCTTTGCCTTCCCTGCAATTCTTGTTTGGTTTGGGCTTTATCTGCCATCTCCCTACTCCCTGCATTCCCGAAATCTTCTCCAGAGTCAATTTGCTTCACTTCTGCATCCAGCCTTTGATGCATTTTGACACGCTTTATTGGAGCCCTGAAAATCAGAACAAGATTGTGTGTGGCATGAGCTGGGGAGCAGAACAGATCCTGCACATGTCTGCTGCATGTGTCAAAACACAGAGGAGAGGCTGCAGAGAGCAACATGAGGAGACGAAGCCTCAGTGCAGACGAGAATCTCAACCTGAGCACCCTGAACACCCAACTTCGTACAACTTTGCCCAGCATAAGCAGCCAAATTGCTCCTTTGCTGGGACTTACTTCGTGATGTTTGCCAGGACTAGGAAAGGGACACTTAGACAGCAACAGTGTCCTCTCAACGGATGGAGATGATGTTTTTGAAAGGAGCCTCACAGCTCCCACACCATGGCGGGAAGAGCAGCGGTGTCAGTGCTCCTCGTGCCATGCTGGGGGAGCGCTGCCCCGCACACAAGGGGCAAGAAATGCCCCACGGGACCACGAGAGCAGGCACATGGAAAGAGGGATCGGTTGCATGCTCCTCTGCGCAGGATTGAGCTGCAGGAGCAGCATCCCACCAGGGATGTCTCACTGAATTCCTCATGAGACTCACGAGCTGCCAGATGTTCCCACCTCCTCACAGGCATCACCAAGGTACTAGTTATAAATAGCAGAACCAAGCAGGAAAAAAACCCCGATGAACGCGTCAGGAAAAGCGGTGCCCTCTAGCCAGAGGGAAGCCATGGAAGATGCCTTCCAGGCAGAAAAGCAGCAACGCCAAGGCTCCGGGTGTGTTCTGTGCTCGGCATCCTCTACCCACGGCCACGCACCTGGCACGGGAGCAAACAGAGGAGACACACGCTTATGGGTGGCAGCAAAATCCAGCCAGCGCCGTTTTGAGCTACTGCCTGTCTGAGGTGGGAACAAAGGATGGGCCGAGGGAGCTACAGGCACACAGATTCAGAGCGCAAAGGAAAGACCTGTTCTGGCAGCAGAGAGCAAGCCCTCGGATTGCCTCAGGGGGTGATGGAGGAAGGATGCTGCCAAGTTTAAAGGGAGCGACACTGCAATTTTGAGAGTGGCACCATCCCTTCCCTACAAATGTGTGTATCCAGTTATACACATGAACTGTTCTAATTATTCACACTACATCACGTGGCAGGATTTAACTGCAAATGTGCTGACTTGAATAAAAATATATTTTAAAAAGACTGATATATTGTGATTGCTTTAATAAAGTTTGTAGCAACGGAACAAGAAGCAATCACATTTTGCACCTCAGGGCATCAATTCTGCATCCTGCACACTTCAAGGATGGGGCTCCAGCACTCACTCCAGTGCAGCTGGGTGGCACGGCTCCCTTAGCAGCAGGGACAGCCCAGAAACGCTCCTGAAAGGGGTTAAAACAGACCCCACACAGGCTTCAGCAGAAGCTGCACTCTGAGATGGGGGGCTTGATGCAGTAAGATGGCAGAGGGGAGGGATTCACTTTTACTGGGACGAGCGGAGAGCTGGTATGAGCAAGAAACGAGGTACCCTGGGGCCTGGGATGTCCCTACAGCTGGCACCTCCCCACAGAAACAGGTTCCCCTCAACTAAGCCCTGGCCAAGCCCCACCGTGGGGAGAAAGCCCAGTCTGACACAGCCTGGCATGCAGCCCTGGCGCCCACTCCTTTCCCTCCTGCTCGCCTCCCCTTTTAAATCCTCCCACCCCGGCCACCCAG
>NW_010522007.1:0-3019 GCF_000687285.1 Phaethon lepturus
AGGGGCGTCACATTGGCAAGCCTCCAGTCATGACATTGTATCTTTTTTTTTATGCTAAACTCACATTTGTATTTAGAAAAGCACTTTAGGAAACAGTGTGTTTTATGTGGCTGTGTATTTGCATTTAATATAATCCACACCGGTCTCTTGCTTCTGTGTTCAGGGAGGGTGAAAAGAATGTGTTGACTATTTTTCTTTCCATATTGTGACAGATCTTTTCACTATAGTATTTCCTGACGCCTTTAGGTATAATTTCACTTGTTCCTGCCATTCTAAGATAGATATATCAACCAAAGCTATTCTTACTGCTCCCCTGATGCATCAAGATGTCATAGAAGTGTGGACCATTACAGCTGATATATGGGAATAATGGTCACCACATGACCTTTTTTTTTCTTTTTCTTTTACTGTCTGTATGTCTGGCATTAAACAGTGACTTCTCTAAAATGTTGCAATTGGGCATGAACAAGCTTTTTGTTCTTTTCTGATATAGACCTGTAGATTATAGGTGAAACTGCATTAAGAGGCTACAAGAGGTTAATTATGCCTGAAAGTTTCCAGTACTATCTACATCAGTTAACACTCTCAGCACACTACATAATCTGGGAGAAGCTATCATTAGCAAAGCAGGAGAGCTGTGCTTGCCCAGCCCCTGCACTATCTGCTTGCATTTCGAAGCCTTCACGCATGGCTGTGTATTTTGGATGAGTCATTTATGCATTCAGGTAAGTGTTGGTCAGCCGCACATCTCGTGTGTGGTATTTCTTTCATGTATACAAGGAAAAAGATTCCTACTTATCCTCAAAAAATTTAACACCTAAATAGACCTTTTAGAAAGCTTTCTTTTTATTTAAAGTATCTAAGCTTTCTTTTTTTAATAATAGCTTGAAGTAATTTTTGTAGAACACCTGTATATATTGTAGTTGTCAAGAACTGTTGAGGTTCTGTGATCACATTTTGCAAATTTAAAAACCATTTTTTCTCTGTTGTCCTGTGAAAATTTTATATTGGCCCAGAAGCTAACTTTCATTGTGAAAATAGTAAAACTGATTAAACAGAAGTGTTGTCAAGAGTGCAGTGTAAACATACTGATAAATCATTGCTCTCTTTTTAATAGAATCCTTGTAGTTGTTAGGTTAAAAACAGAAAGCATAAGGTTTTCAAACAAAAAGCAGTCCTCAGGACAATCATGTCTCATTTAAGATTATTTTATTTCAACTCAAACTCCAGTGAAATTGATTATCTCCTATGCAAAACAGAGAAGTGAATGTGTAAGTACCTGCTTCCTTCCATCTCTTGTTACGATGTTTTCTTATGTTCCAATGCCATTTTCTTTACTCTTTTTGAAGAGAAGAGGCAGCTTTATGCTTTGGAGTGTGCAGGAACAAGTTGAGGAAGGGTTGGAAAGTCAGCCAGTGAGCTTAAAGAGTGGCAATTCACTTCTGTCTCATCTCATTCCTTCTTCAGAGCAGCAGCACAATAATCTTTTAAATATGTTTGATATGGCTCATATGCCTGAAGTAACTTGGACACTGCTTGCATAGGAGCTGTCTTGAATTTGCCTATATGAGATAACAGCAAAAGAAAAAATAAATCATAGGACACGCAAGGAATTCTCCAGGCTGCTAGATTTAATTACCAGAATTTCTAAGGAATTCTTTTGTACCAAAAATAATTGGATCATCTTTTTTTTTTTTAAATGGATTTGATAAAAAAAAAAAATGTAAAATAGCCATTACACTGAGATATGATGCAGGACATTTCTAGCTGTAAAAATGTATAACAAATGCCAGCACGATACTGTGAATTGTGAAAAGGAAAAGACATAAGTTCTGCTGTTTGTTGTTGCCAGTAAATGTCTACTTTCAAAAATAATTGGATCATCTTTTTTTTTTTTAAATGGATTTGATAAAAAAAAAAAATGTAAAATAGCCATTACACTGAGATATGATGCAGGACATTTCTAGCTGTAAAAATGTATAACAAATGCCAGCACGATACTGTGAATTGTGAAAAGGAAAAGACATAAGTTCTGCTGTTTGTTGTTGCCAGTAAATGTCTACTTTTGTTTAGACATTATGACTACAAAAGCCAAGATAAGATTGTCATTTGCCAAATATTGCACTGTACTGTCCAACTCGGGTTTTGAATTTAAGTACACATATGCCAAAAATTATGTTGATATCATCTAGTATGTGGTATAATAAAAGTGTTAGGTAGTCCAGTTAATGAAATTATTAAATTTTGGCAGAGTGGTGTTAAATTGAGTTTATATTTAATAGTTTTGGGGGAGAGTGGATGGAAGAAGAGTTGAATTCTACTTCATATTAATTGAAACAGACTAAGCGGTTGTTGATATAATAATGCCTGTAAACAGCAATTAACTGCTATGCGATGGTTGGTTTTTCTAAGACGACAAATTGGAAAGAGTTTGCTTTAGAATGGAACACTCTAAAGTGGAGCTTTTATTCCCTGTAAGCAAGAGTCTGTGTAGCCGACTTCCCTTTTGGACAGGTGAGATGTTGCTGGTCCCAGGAGAACCATGCACTAGGAAAAGGGTCTTTTACCTCATAGTATAAGCCAAAAAATGAGAGTTAAATGTTCTGTGGTAGAAGTTGACCCAAGGCAATTAGTGTACCTTATTTTATTTCAAATAAGATCTTGGTTCTCAAAACAACTGTGGCCTTTTCCATTTTTTGTAAATTAGAATCATACAGTGGTTTGGGTTGGAAGGGACCTTTAAAGGTCATCTAGTCCAACCCCCCTGCAGTGAGCAGGGACATCTTCAACTAGATCAGGTTGCTCAGAGCACCATCCAACCTGACCTGGAATGTTTCCAGGGATGAGGCATCTACCACCTCTCTGGGCAACCTGTTCCAGTGTTTCACCACCCACATTGTGAAAAATTTCTTCCTTAGATCTAGTCTAAATCTACCCTCTTTTAGTTTAAAAGCATTAACCCTTGTCCTGTTGCAATAGGCCCTGATGAAGAGTCTGTCCCCATCTTTCTTATAAGCCC
>NW_010522008.1:0-4080 GCF_000687285.1 Phaethon lepturus
GGGCTGGCGCAGGGCCGTGTGCGTGGGGCACCGCGGGTCGTCCGCGTACCGGTCGCTGTTCATGTGCAGAGGCGGGAAGCGCGCCCTTCCTTTTTTTCCAAAATTCTGTTTTGCCTGAAGGACGGACGTAATGCCCTTCCCGCAGCATAGCGCGATTAAATGAAGGCTCCCCTACTGTAAAAGAGCTGTTGAGGCTGGCAGGCGGCCCGACGGCCCCGTTGTGGCAGGGGGGGGCGGGCTATCGGTTCCTACCGGTCTCCCCAGAGTTGCCCGTGGGAGCTCGTTCTTAGAGAGATGCTGGTTAACCCGGGCCAAGCTGAAAGGATTGCTAGTGTCCTGATGGCCATCGTGCTGTGTCAGGTATTGCAAAGGCCAGTGGCGGGTCCCACCGCCAGCACTACTGTGCGTGCTGGGGTTGCCCTGGATGGATTTGTGTTCCTGAACAGGATGAGTTTTCTTCAAAGAAAATGCTAATGCAGATGTCCAAGGTAACTATCTAGAAGAAACCATTGGGCTGTACATGGGTGGACTGTTACAAAGAAACCATTTTACATGCTATTAGCAGAGACCAGCTTAACTCTGCATGTTGCCCAGGAGGCTAAATGAGCACCGTGATTGGAGAAGTATGGAAAACTTGAATGATAGGGTTATTTATCTGAAAGCTGCTCTGACAATACCTTGGCATGGGAAGAGAAGCTCCATATTTGTGTATCTAGTGCACTAATTCACAAAACTCAAGCTAGTTAAATAGTAACATAGTCAAAGGTAATATTTTTTGCTTTTATTTTTGGCCTGCTTTTTTACTTACGCTACTTTACCTAGTGATAAGTAAATCTTGCTTAAAATGGAAGTAGTTAATTCAGTATTAGCAAATTGTGTTTAGAAACTGACTTGGTCATCTTAGTAATAGGAAATTCTTGATAGCTATTGAAAAAAAATCCTGTAATTTTTTTATAAAGTGGATGTTTTAATTTGTATTTAAGTCCTTCTATTTGTGATGAGTAAGCAACAGCAGTGTCTGGTCACTTAAATCAGTCACTTAAATCTCTGTTTAGTTCTAGCTGGATGTAGCAGCTCAGTAGGCATGAAGGATCCCTGCGTATCTCTAGAATGAGTAGCACCGCTGTGGCCATTGACCGTCTGGGGACCCCCAAGACTTTGGGGCTAGTATCACATCCCTTTATAAATGGATTTGTTAGAAGCATATAATGATTGCAACTACACCAATCATCAAAGTGTAGTTTGTATATGCTTGTAAGTTTGATGTGACTGATTAAGCCCACTTGCAACATGGGAGGCGGGGGGAAAGGGAGAAAAGGGGTGGTTTTCCTGGACAAGAGTGTACTATTACAGTTTATTATGCATTTGTTTAGGGAGTTTCCTTTTTGGAAAAAGACAAATGCTACAAGAGAGTGCTATAGTGGCTCGATCTGAAGATGGAGTTGCATATGAGAGGTGTACTTTTCCTCTTGGTCATAGTTGTTCAGAGCTTCTTTTTTCTTTTTAGTTTAAACTCATATCCCAGGCATATGAAGTTCTGTCGGACCCAAAGAAAAGGGACCTCTATGACCAGGGTGGGGAGCAGGCTATTAAAGAAGGAGGCCTGAGTGGCGGCAGCTTCTCTTCACCCATGGACATCTTTGACATGTTCTTTGGTGGTGGAGGCCGAATGAATAGAGAGAGAAGAGGTACACAGTTCTAAACAAGTTCTAGAAACTCTAACCATGCACTTAAGCATAAAACACCTGTGCTATGGTACTGCTGTTCTGCTAAGTGCACATAGTGTGGATATAACTCGTTGCAACAATAGATCAAGTAAACTATTTTTTTAGTTACTCTAGCATTAAGATTCTAATAAAGTAGATAATGTGAAGTAGCCATAGCAATCTTTCTGATGAGTCTGTTTACTTTTTGTTAAAGTGGGTGTGGGTAATCCATAGGGGAGGGGGAAATGCTGGTAGGTTAGAGCAGTTGAATTAGACCTGTTTTAAGTTACCTTTTTTTCCAGATTTGTGCCTCACTTGCTCATATGCTTTGGGCAACTTGCTTCAAAGGACACCATCAACTTAAACTTAAGTAATGTTAAATCTCATTATTTGGGAGCAATTACATGAAACTGAGTACAGAGTGCTGCCAGAAGCACGGTATTATTTTTGTCTTTTTCCATGCCCAAGTTCTGTTGAAGGAGCAAGTAATAACTTGCTGTAAAAATCTGAAATTATGCTGTGAAGTGGCGTGGAAACTTATAGGTAGGCAACTCTAAACTTACTAGATCTGAAGCTGGTAGTGTCCTTGCATCTTGCTGTTCAGTTAAGCTTATAAAATTAGGGGTAGGAGCAGGGATAGGGTGGCTTTAGTGATGCTTTGCTTAATTACAGCTAAACTTTATGTTCTGACATAAGTGGGTGCAGCTCAGTGGAAGCTGATGGAACTGCACATGCTTTTAAGGGGGCTGAGCTGTGTTCAAAGTTCGGAATGAACTTTACGTTTCTTCAGTGAGATTGTGCATGTATGAGTAAGGGTAGAAGCCTTTAAATAAAAATTTGTCCTTACAACAGCTGAACCAGAATTAATCTTTCTTTTTTTTTTTTTAAGGCAAAAATGTTGTGCACCAGTTAGGTGTATCTCTTGAAGACTTGTATAATGGTATTACAAGGAAACTGGCACTGCAAAAGAATGTTATTTGTGGAAAGTGTGAAGGTAAAGGAACAAGTAGTGGTTTCAAACTCCACTTACTCCAAGCTTCTTTTATTTTCTTTAAGAATATTGGGGGGGTGGGGCTAGGAATAAAAGGGGGGTGTATTTTTATTTTTCTCTCTCCTCCCCCCCCCAGTCTGCCAGGGTATTTAGTTCTTATTTATGCTTATCCAAGAACAAGGTTTTCTTAAACATAGTGCTATGAAGTTATTGTTCTAATGGCAGACTTAAACTCACAGCACATTATAGTTAAGGGTACCTAAATTAAAAGTATCTTAATCCAGAACTTATAATAAATGGCTGTTTTGTTAAACTTTTTTTAAATTGCTGTGGGTAAAAGTCTAGCTTGTATTATGCAACACATTTTACAGCTATTAAGTATCCATAATGACTGGTCATCTTTGAGGTAGATCTTAATGAGGACTTATATCTTAGTATTCTATTCAATATTTAGCAAGCAGATTCTTTCCAAACTATTAATGGAATGTCTAGGTCTTGAAGTTGGTATGCTGGTAGTTCCTAGAACACAAAGATGTACTGGGAGGTCAGGCAGAGGCTAATAAAATAAGCTGTGCATAGAAAACTTGCTTTTGCTTGTAGAAACTTGTAAGTTGTGGGCCATGTTTTTGTGATGGAAACTAAATTCCCACTACATTGGAAATACATTACTGAACTACTCCTAAGTTGCCCTAAAGGCGCTCTTGAAGTCAATGAGTTCCAGCCTGACTACTGTAGAGTAACTTTTTTCTTTTGAGACTGAGATCAGATTTAACTTCTTTGTCAAAGGTTATGGCGGAAAGAGAGGGGCAGTAGAAAAGTGCCCTGTGTGTAAAGGAAGAGGAATGCAAGTTCTAGTTCAGCAGATTGGACCTGGCATGGTACAACAAATCCAAACTGTGTGTCCAGAATGCAAAGGCCAAGGTGAAAGAATAAATCCGAAGGACAGGTGTGACAATTGCAATGGCTGTAAGGTTGTAAGAGAGAAAAAGATCATAGAAGTTCATGTTGATAAAGGTAAGAACTGTATATTTGTTCTGTGTCCCTAATCATAGTCTATAGCTGAGCAGAGATTAAATGGGTTTTTCTTCTCCAGGTATGAAAGATGGTCAGAAGATAGTATTTCATGGAGAAGGTGACCAGGAGCCTGATCTGGAGCCTGGTGATGTTATAATTGTGCTTGATCAAAAGGATCACAGTGTCTTTCAGAGGCGAGGGCATGACTTAATCACAAAAATGAGAATTCAACTCTCAGAGGCTTTATGTGGTTTCAGAAAGACCATTGAAACTCTGGATAACAGAGTTCTTGTTATATCGTCTAGGCCAGGTAGGTCTTAAGAGTTCTAATGCTATATAAACTGCTTGCCAGTGTTGTTGTGCCTGGGC
>NW_010522009.1:0-298 GCF_000687285.1 Phaethon lepturus
CTTCTCGCCTGGTGTGGGGTGAAGCACAACAGGTCCTTCTGCGTGTCCATCTGCCCTCTGGGGTGTCCGTCAGTCCACCTGGGGAAGACCTCTCTTCACTGGGGCATCTGTCCACTCGTAGGGTCTCTTTGTCCTTCTGGGTGTCCATCTGCTGGGGTGTCTGTCTGTCTGTCAAAACATCCATCCATAGGGGAGTCTGCCAGGTTTTCTGGGTGTCTATCTGCTGTGATGTCTGTCTGTCCTTCTTAGTATTGGTCTGTTGGGTTGTTCGTCTGTCCTCCCAGATGTTCATCTGTCT
>NW_010522009.1:352-789 GCF_000687285.1 Phaethon lepturus
GAGGATGTCTGTCTCTTGGGGGTGCCCAACAATCAGTTGGGGCATCCCCCTATCCCGAGGTGCGTTTGATCGTTGGGGTATCTGTCTGTCCATCTGGGTGTCCCTCTGTCCATCGGGGCATCCATTTGCCCATCTGGGTGCCTGTCTGTCTGTCTGGGTGTCCCTCTGTTGGGGTGTCCATTCGTCTGTCGGGGCATCCCCCTGGGCCAGCTTCAACCCCGGCAACTGCTTCATCCTCAACCTGGGCGAGGTGGGTTGGGGGCCACCACGGGGTGGCCCCATCACCGCTGTCCCTCTCCCCGTCCCCAGACCCTCTTCGTCTGGTGCGGGGCCAGGTGCAACGTGCTGGAGCGCAGCCGGGCGCAGGAGCTGGCCACGGCCATCCGGGATGGCGAGCGGGGCGGCAGGGCTCGCCTGGAGATCGTGGCGGATGGCGA
>NW_010522010.1:0-225 GCF_000687285.1 Phaethon lepturus
GCCCTCGCCGCTCACCGGTAACACGGGCTGACAGCGTCACACCTGCTGGCGCTGCAGGTGGGGGAAGGGGACGTAGTGGGCCGACCCACCCCCCGCTAAACGGGCAATACAGCAAGAGGAGGAGCTGCCAGACAAAAGAGGTGAATGGGGGGCCCGGGGAATTCCCCGCCAGTGGAAATTTTCCAAGACAGTGGCAGGGGGGGGGCGGCCGGGGGGTGGCACTTT
>NW_010522010.1:257-9006 GCF_000687285.1 Phaethon lepturus
AAGAGTAAAACAGGGTGGGTTGCTTATTTATGGTGGTGGTGGGGGAGGAATATGAAATAAAGCAGACAGCGCTGTTGCGGGGTCCCTGCTGAGCAGCCCCGTGCCTGATCATTGCAGCCCGGCGGAGGACAGACCACACATCCCCAAGGCTTGCTTTTTTCCTGCAGGATTTGTGCCTCATTCAATGCACAGGAAGAACAGTGTTTACTTACTGAATAGCTATTCATTATGTTGTTTCTTATTGCTCTGCATGAAGCTTGTACCCATCCCTGTTCACTGCAGTCTAGACCCCTTTTGAAAAGGTAAGTATGAATTTTCTCATGGGTGTGTGACGGTTACAAGGATATCTGTCTCTTCATTAATACTCATCTTCACAAAATCTCTGATGCAAGTTCTCTCTCTTCTTACAGAAGTGGATTTAGGGCATGAGGAGGATAAAATTGGTATTATTGTTGGGTGCTCAATTTAAGCAAAATGGAAGGCAATTCTTCAGAGCATTCAGCATGCATATTGACAGTCTTTCCCATTGGTGTGGGTCCAGGTGCTGTGTACTTCTGCGCATTGGGGCCACAAGTAGCTTTTATTCAGAAAAAGAGGCACTGAAATTCTGAACAGATGTAAAGTGGTGTTTCAGTGGCCTGGCCAGCATACCAAGGGACCTCTAGAAAGGGCAGGGATAGAAGCATATTCTCCAGCATACCACGCAGCTGCATTAACTGTGCAAAGCTGTTCTTACTATTACTGTGATCCCCTGTCCTGCCCGCTTCACATTTCCTGGTTCACGGACAATGTTGTCCCCCACTACACAGCCCAGTTCAAATCTATAGCGAGTTGTTCTCTGAAAATGGAGCAAGGGCTGCATCACTGGGCATATGCACAGAGAAGCTAAAATACATGCTTCAGGGGCAACGTTAGTTCCGTTATTCTTTAAGGTTTTGACTTAGCAGCTCTTAAAAACATGATTTCCCAATTTTATTAAAAATTCCCCAGATGAGTGAGTCTATCGGATAGCAACGTATTGACTCACTCATGTCATCAGCTTGTAGTTTCAGTCTCATGCACAAACTCTTCCATGTGTCTCAGACTCCCCCCTCCCCTCGTTCCCTCAGTTTGTTCACATTACCCATTCCCGTTGTCTCTCCACCCTCAGGTTCTTGTCAGTAAGTTTTTCCTCTCTTTCCTGTATTCCTCAACTCCGACTTCTTGTCTCAGTACCTTTGCCTCAGTAATTTGTCTAGCCACAGTGCCCCATCATGCAAACCATCTCTTCTGCCTATGGCTTGTGGTTCCCCTCACACATTTTCCTCAACAATTCCCAGTCCTAGTTTGTCTCTGCCACCAGTAGCTCCTAACAAAATCTCCTTGCCAAGCCAGTCCCTCCTCTTCTTTTGCTTCTTTCTCGTCACACCCTTTGTCCTGAACTTGCTTCTTCCTTGATACCTACTTCTCCAAAGCATTTACAGAATCTTTATTTTCCATTCAACCTTCATTTTACAAAGTTAAACAAGATGTTCACCATTAAATACTAGTATCAGTGTAAGAGGGAAAGGTTATAATTCATGATGAGCAAAATTAGACTGGGAACTATAAGAAGGTTTTGGCGATCCATGGAGTGAAACAGCCTTTCAGAGAGAAGTGAAAAGATGTATCCTTGACTGTTTTCATCTGTAGCGGTAAGGAAGTTTTATCATGCTCAGGGATAACAGTATCTTTGGAATTTTAGCTGTTAATCTCTTAATAAATTCCTATTGAGGACATGTAAAAATAGAGATTGCATAAGCTTATGAATTGTTCATTTTTAGGGGACTATTGATCAGGCAGGCATTAGGACTATCCTCGATACAAACCCCATGTCTGCCAAATTTCAAGTTGCTGCTTCAAACCAGATAAGGAGGAAGTATCTTTGTCAAAAAAGGGCCAATATATATATTTTTAATGTAAGGAAAATAATCTTTTTTTTCTTCTTAGCTTTGTTCAGGCTCACAGAATCACAGAATTGGGGAGATTGGAAGGGACCCCTGGAGATCATCTAGTCCAACCTCCTTGTTTTGCTCAACTTCGCGAGATTTCTGTCTGCCCTTTTCTCCAGACTGCTGAGGTCTCTCTGAATGGCAGCACAACCAACTGGTGTATCAACCACTCCTCCCGATTTGTACGGCTTCAAACTTGCTGAGGGTGCACTCTGCCCCATCATCCAAGTCTTCAATGAAGAGGTTAAACAGTACTGGACCCTGTATTGACCCCTGGGGTCCAGCACTAGTGACTGAACTTCATGCCACTCATCGCAATCCTCTGCACCTCTAAGCAGTTCAGTTTTCAACCCACCTCATTGTCCACTTATCTAGGCCACACTTCATCAGTTTATCTACGAGGATGTTATGTGAGACAGTGTTGAAAGCCTTTAATAAAGTCAAGATAAACAACATCCACATCATCCTACAAGGACATCAGGTTGTTCAGGCATGATTTCTGCTGACTAGTCCATCACCCTCTTGTCCATCATGTTTCAAATGGTTTTTCAGGATTATTTCCTCCATCACCTTCACAGGGACTGAGGTGAGGCTGGCTGGCCTGCAGTTCAACAGATTCTCCTTCTTGCCCTTCTTGAAGACGAGTGACAGGAAACCCCCAGTTCCCATGACTTTTCAAAAATTATGGAAAGTGGACTCATAATTACTTTAGCCAGATCCCTCAGCACTCATAGGGTACATCCCATCACATCCCATGGACTGTATGTCCAGTTTGTTTAAATGTTCCCTAACCTGATCCTCATTTCTGACTGAATTTTTGCAAGACTTTCAGTCAAAGACTGAAGCCTTCACATCAAACATAGTTTGTCAAATTGCAACCAACTGAAATCTGGTGCTTTGGATGGAAGATGACTTGTATTGAGTAATGCTATCAGTATGTGATGTGTGTGTGCATGTGCATTACAGTGTTCTTAACCCATTAAAGATGGTATTCAGTCCATGTACCTTTAGCTATCCAGTGGTTAAATAGGTAATAAAGACATAGTTGTTTACATTCCCTTTATAGTTAATTGAGAAAGACTGGCATCTCCGGTTGACTCATCCCACTCATTTTGGATTAATTCTACCCTTGGTGTCTTAGGGAATGACAATTCAGTATTTTTTAATTCTCTCATTTGTATACCATGTCTTTAAGGGTCAGTTCTACCCAGTTAAACTTCAAGCGCAAAATACTCTTTGGTTTTAATGAAAACAAGATTTCAGTATACATACAGAATTTTTCTAGCTGCATTGTAAAAGGCTAAAGTTCTTCCTTGCTTTGATCAGGGAGATGGATTAGGAATAAGGCATGAGTTCTTTCTGAGATATTCTCAGCCAGGTGTAGAACAAGGTGGAAAACTATGAATCTGAAAGGTGGAATAAATACTATCACCACTTAATAGACAGCAGTTGCACCTTTTCTGACACAGACAATGTAGTGCCTACAAAACATCAGAATTTGCTGTGAACTAGATCATGACAATACGATACTGAACAGCAGTCCACCAAGTCCACCTGGAAGATGGACTAAAGTTTCGTTAGGCTGCTTGGATACATTTTGCTGGGACTTCCATAACACTGCAGAAATGTGAGATTTTCCTCCGTTCCTGCAGAGATCCTGTGTTTGTAACTGCTCCCCAGGTCTCTTGGGAAGCAGTAGGAATGGGGCAGCACATTTCCCATCTAAGAAGATGCGATGCTGGGTGCCAAGCCTTGAGATGGTATGGTATGTGCTTTCCTGCAGAGCTGATAATTGCAAAATGTACCAGCAGACCCCACTAACCTGAGCGGTCCTGGCATAGAGGGAAAATTGATGAGGCATGAGCTGTACCAACTCCAGAAAAAATACTATCAGACAGTGGAGATCTGGACATCATTTCTTCCCTACTTTTTCTTTGCTGGTACAGTATTTTCAGCTGTATTATGTCTGCTGCATATTTAGACAACCCACATGTTCGCTGAACTGACCAACTGAGGTCTTATATGGTCCTACATGATCCCTTACAGAGGGGACTAAAAATAAGTTATATAGGTGTATTTAGCTTTTTGTTTAGCAGACAAATAAGCACTACCAACAAGACTGCACTCAAGGGCATATGATTGTGTCTCCATCACTCTGCTGGAAAATGAATTGGTTGCAAAATAATAGAACAATAAATAATGGATGGAGAACTTTGCAGCAAATTAGCAGTTATCTGTCCAAAATCCTTACTCTCCCTCCCCCACAAGGCTAAATGGGGCATGGATTGTCACACAGAGGAGTTTCAAAGAAATTTTTGTATGAAAGATACTGCATAATTCTTTTGGAAAGTATAGCTCCATACCATTGGGAATAAATAAACATACTGGCTGAGGACCACAATAAAAACAAAACAATGGACGTTTTACTTAAGCCTGCACATCACAGCTTCTTCACAATTTGATCATTCTGAAATACTGCATTAGTTATTATACTGTACTATATTAGCTGCTGTTCTAATTACTTATAGAGAAATATTTTTTATAGGAAATACGGAAGATTTCGTATGATAATATGGTGCTGTTTTATTACCTGGGCTTTCGAATTACTCCCATGGTGATGTTTTAGGCATTTAATGTTCTTTTATTGATGCCTGCATGAAACCATGTCTGAGCTACATATAATAGCAGTCGTACGTGAGTACATGCTTCTTCTCAGTGTCCTCCCTTCAGTGAACCATGAGCTCTGAGGATTATGTGGGATTGTATCATCTTATTGCCGAACTGACTAAAGGCTGAGCCTTTCTTCGCCATGCTCTGTGTTCTTGCCTTTTTTTTTTTTTTTAATAAAATAAATAATACAGCAAATGTTGAGAGAAGAAAATTTAGGCTCAATTCAGGAAAATCCCCTGGCTGCATGAAAGGACTCTGGGATACATGACATGGGGAATTTATTTGATGATATGAAGTTACGGGCATAGGACCATTGGCAGGTGTGTTTGGGGTGGATGTAGCCAGAATGATACTTCACCTTAGGGATTACCCACTCTTGGACTTGCCTTTTCCAGTTGCATAGAACTGATCCCATATTAAAGAACTGCAGGTAGTTCATCATGGATGCAGCTGAGAGTCAGGCCCTATAAACCTAATCTTTCTAATCAGATAATCTCATAAATGTCCTTGCTGGAAGTGCAGGAGAATGCTGGGTGGAAGGGAACAGCTGGACTCCTTTTAACGTCTAATTGCCTCACGCACGCCATTACTTTCATTTATGATATAGCCAACAACCGGACAGGACGTGTAGTGCGCAAGCCACCTTTTAACATCAGTTTAGCCCTGCCAGGAAAGCGAAGGAAGGTCATTAATCCTTGACTGTATTTACGTGCATAACACCCCACAATCATAACGCAAGCCTTATTCCAGCATTGCTAATTGGAGGAGTTCAGCAGACGTGTCTGGTATTCTCCCAGGTCCAGCTGGTATCCAATTTCCAGCAGTTTGCTAAGAAACATGAAGGTCAAGTAACTTCCCCAAGGTTACACCATAAATGGCTCAGCTGGGATTAGGACTCGGATTGTCCTTGCTCCTAATCTTTTGCCTTATTAATCACTGTAGTCTCTTTCTACAAATACCTAACAAGTTCATATTTGTAGATTTACAAACACAATGTTATGGGCAAACTCACTTAATTTGGGGGAATAGATTTCATGAGAAGGCAGAGAAACAGCATTAGCAAAGCTAACTCATAACTGAAATGGAAAATAATTAAGGATGTATTTTGCTTATGGGAGCTATTATTTTAATGGCAATGTTGTACTTCTTGATCTCTTATTTCTCAAAACTGCGCATCTTTGGCCACTCTCCCTTATCAACAGTCAATACATATGCTGTCGAGGAGTATGGTATTTCCTGAACTTCGCTTTGAGTCTGTATTTACCTTTATTATCACTGAAAGAAACTGGCTGAGTGGCAATGAAGAAACAGTAACAAGGTGGCTGAGACATGGTTTATTTGTCCTTTTTTAAAACTCAGTGATGCAAACACTGCAGCGTTTAGGAGTATAAAATTGTTAGAATGTAGTTTTTTTACTCATCTCTTGTGTGGGATGGGGTACTCCATCTCTAAGAGGAAAACTAGCAACAGAGGTTTTAGCTAGCATGAGGAAACCCCCTGGGTTTCCATATCTCTAACTGAAAACCTTGGTCAGTATTATGGAGCATGAAACGGTTTCTAGTGCCAGCTGGTTTTAATTAAAGACTTAGTTTCCCCAATACAAAGACACTTCATTACAAACCAACAAACATGTTCACACCAGTATTCTGCTCTGTTTCTGTGAACAGGAATGGGCACAATGCGCATGCCTGGAGGACTGCTTGGAAAGCCTCATGGGGCACAGAACTAAAATAATAGCTAACACATCTCATGGATTAAGGAGCCAGAAAAACAAAAATGTCTTTATTTAGCCTGTTGTTAAGCTACGTCAACATAGTGTAACTGATCTCCTGCCATTAGACAATGAAATCCAAAGCCACGGGGCACAATTAAAAGACAACCTGGCACCTGCTGTCTCCAATACATCTTTTGAACTAGCTAGAAAGAGACTATGTGTCTTATCAAGGGATTGAGGATGGTGTATGAAGGGCTTTCCATTGTACATTCCTACTTCAAATTTAGCCCAGTATGATATGGCCTGGACTCCTACATAAAGGGAGTTTGTATCTACCTCTGCTCTTCAAATTTACAACTTGATGTTAATAATCTCAGCAAAAGTGCCAAAGATTAATGAATATGGAGGTGGGACTCATTTGCAGTGTGGTTTCAGCTGATTAAATGCAATGACATAGTTGTGGGGCTATGCAGAGAAGCTCTTGTTCTGCTCCTGCCTTTGCCAGACCTGAAGTGCAGTAGAGGATTTGCTAGCTAAAGATTGAAAATGCAAGATGATGCAAAATTTAAGAATTGGTGACTATATTAAACCAACAGACCACTAGATTTTAGTCTAAGAATAATGCTTTAAAAAACATTTGAAACCTCGTAGTGAACCAATGAAACAGATTAATACGGGATAAAACTGGAGAGATTTCTGTCAATATCTAACTTGATACCACAATGAGATATTGGACCAGCAGGAGACTTTTCCAGAGCAATTTCTAAAAGACCCAGCTAAAATTCAGCGTGTGGTGATATCACAAATGTACAAAAAAGTGCAAAGGTATCTGAGTAAAAGAAAATAATTTAGTCAGACTCTACTTTCCCGTTGGATTCAAGGTTGGTAGGGTTTTTGTTAGGATAGGTTTATCAGCAGTGACTGGAATGGAAGTTATCATTGTTCAAGCAGCAGGGAGGAAACAAGTCATGTGCAATGCTGCACAGAGATATTTCCACCATTTCCACAGAATTCAACAGGAAGCAAACACTCATACCTAAGTGTTGTTTACTTCTGCCATTAGATTTTGGTTTGAAGTGTATGTATCTAAGTTTAAAGTGCAGGAAGTCATGTTGATATTCATGAGAAAAACATGTTGTATTAGAAATGTCACCCAGTTCTTGAAAAAGCAGCTCATGAGTTTCCTCACAGATATCAAAGAAGGTACAAAGCTGTTGGTCTGTAGAGTAAAACAAAGAAATACTTTAAGCTAATATAATAGCATTCATTGCAGAACAAATCAATCATATAAAGAACTAGGTTTTTTAGGACTTTCATGAGTGTTTGCCTTCACTCCAACTGATGGCTAAACTAAGGCGGAGAGGTTAAATGACCTAACCTGAAGTGTGCGGGTATAGACATGTGGGCCTAGGTGGCAAAAACATGAGAGGGCCCTACTGACAGATACTCATAACTATTAGAAATGCAAAAATGGACAGAAGTTGTGGTTTTATAGAATATATAATTCCATGTCATATGTTATGGCATGGAACAACTTGGTGATTTTAAATATTTCAGTTTGTGTATCTGTACCTTCTGAAAAGGAAATTAGCGCTTGCCTTGCTAAAGAAAACAAGACCAGTACTCAGGATGTATTTTGAAATGTTGCAACAGACAGTATGTGCAATGGTGTGTGGTTTCTAGTTGCCACCAAGAGTAAAATCTTCCCCATTTTGAGAAAGGCTTGAGGATTGTAATTTTTTTCAGCATCTCTGTGCATTAAGAGATTAATGTAATTTGCTTTGATTCAAATTTTTCTGGGTTTGCCAGTCCCTCTTGTCTCATCTGGGCAATTGCGTTCCAGCTCACTGCTCACATGTTGCTTCACTACTGATAAAAAGGGTGTTAGAGTCCTTCATTAGTATCTGCTGATGAGGAAGATGTTCGTGCCACGGAACAAATACTGCCTGCTCAGCTGCCTGTCAAGATGTCTCCCACAGTCAGTTCAGCCATCTCGCTCAGTCTTCTGGCCATAACTAGTTTTCCAAAGGGTAATGGCCTCACCTCCAAGCCAGCTGATTGGTGTAACCTCTCTTGATGTACGGGAAATGGGACAGCATGTTATGGGTGGCTTTTTAGTTGTGACTGTGCTCTAGATTTTTGCTCTTGAGTCTTGGCTCCTGCCTAAAATCCTGATCCAATTTTCTGCTTTCTAGTCCTTATCCTAGTTCCTCTTCCTACTGAGTGCTAGTTCCTAATCCTGCCCTTGATCTGTTCAGCCTTGGTTCCTAGCTCTTGCCTCTCTTTTCCATCCCTAGTTTCTGCTTTAAGCTAGCTTGCCTGACCTTGTTTCAGCCATGACTGCTGCTGATGCTGAAGACACTTGCATACATTGAGACTAAACTAGATTTGGAGG
>NW_010522011.1:0-217 GCF_000687285.1 Phaethon lepturus
CCACGGCACCAGGCAGTTCCCTGTAAGCCAGAACTTTGTGGGCTGCAAGGGTTAACAGCACGTAAAAGGAAAAGCAATAAAATGAGGGGATTAGATGTCATTGATAGTAGCATGTTAATCATTAATCAGCCTTATCTTTTTAATGTGTCTGGACAAAAAAAAGCTTTTTGTCTGCCCGGAAAGAAACATTAGACCCTCAGTGATTTTATTGAACAAA
>NW_010522012.1:0-3013 GCF_000687285.1 Phaethon lepturus
GGGGGCTCACCACCCCATCTGGCACCCCACAAAGAAACAAAAAGAGCGGCCGGGCGTCGCCGGAGCTGCAGAGGGCCGCAATGGAGCTGGATGCACGCCAGCGCCCGTCCCGCGCCCACCGTGCCCCGGCAGAAGTCGCCAGGCTGCCCTGGTGATGGGCTGGCTCAGCCCAGCCAGCGGCAGAAGGGGATGCTGAGATGCATCGAGTGTCTCAGAGGCAGACGGGACGACCTGGAAAAACCCTGAAAATGTCCAAAAAGTGTGTCAGGATCCCTGCCTGGGCCTGAAATTTTGGATCATTTGGAATAGTCTTTTTTTTTTCCCTATGAAATATTTTGCCTTAGGCTGAAAACCAGTCTGGTTTTTAGGATATTTAATCTGACATTGCTGTTGAACCATGTCAGCTCGTTAACACGGACAGAAGAGCTAATATCCTCCTCTTGTTCATAAGACTCAACAAGATCAACATTGGGAAGGTTTCATGTGTCACTTGGCAAAACCATGGAAGGCTCGAAGTCTTCGTGGGTGGCTCAGCTCCTTTTCAATAATGTCTTTTCACTATCTCAAAGTAGATAATTCGTCCTTATTTAATAAAGACTTTTCTAGGTGCCAGTGGCACGAGGCAGGGAGCATGTGCTGTTTGTGAGGAACCCGTTAGCTTTGAGAGACCCCTCCTCAGCTGTGGCACCTTCTGCAAACATTTCAAGTCTCCCCAAAGCATTCAAGGTGAGAAAGACAACTTGTCCCACAGTATTTCTAGAAGCGGAAGGTATTTATTTCTCCAATTTTGTGGAAATTGTCCTGATTTTGGATCCAGCCTCACAGCTGCTTCCACACGGATTTACTGCCTGCAGCCGTGCAAAGTGGGAAGAGCAAGTCTCATGCCCACGGATGAAGAGGCTGAACACAGCCACCGTCCCCAGCTGCACCACATGCAGGATGGTGTCCAGCCAGGTAGGGCCTCCCAGAGCAGGAGGCCATGGCTGGAGAAGACAGGGCTCTCCAGCTGCAGGAGCTGTTGCGCTCGTCCTGGGAGCCCAGGACAAGGAGCAGCAGATCCCAAATAGATGAGGAGCCTCTGCCCCACTGGGTGATGGGAGACATGGGTGTCCTGGTGGGGCTGATGCAGAGGGGTGAAGATCGTCAGGGCAGAGACCTGAGCTGGGAAAAGTCTCTCAGCCCCATGGGGCATGTTTGGGGTCTGGCTTGGGGCCTCGCTGGTTCACAGGCTGCGCTGTGACGATCATCCAAATTCTGGTCCACTTCCCATCTCCACTGCTGTCCCCACTGCCAGCTCTGCTTCGATGCCTTGGGGCATCACCCAGGTTTGGTGACATTCACAGCCGCAGCAGGCTGAGGAAATCCTTTTCAGGGCTACAAAAATCATTGATTGCTGGAGAGCATCCCTGGGACGCTGTCACCCTCTGCTGTCACAAATCGACGGAGCAGTTGGGACTAGCTGGTTGCCTTCTGGTATCTCATGAGGGATGAGAGCTGCAGGATGGATGATCTGTAAGAGAAACCCCAGGTGGGGACTGTTTCATCAGGACAAGTCACATGGACCCTCAGGACTGTGACACTGCAGTCCTGCAACCTTGCAATCACCTTGCTTGGAGGAGGTGACCTCCATGTCCCCACATCTCTGAGCTGTTCCACAAAGGGAAAAGCTTCTCTCACCCCGTGGTGAGTCTGTGGGGCATCCTCCGTCCCAGCCCGGTGAGAAACCTGAGGCAGCTGGTGGGCTGCTGCCATCTGCCCCGGCATTCGGGGCTGGCTCTGAGCATGGCAGCTAAGGGGTGGGATGGAGGGTGAGGTCCCAAAGGACAACAGAGGCTCAGCTGTTGTTTCTAAGTCTGTCCTGGATGCCCTGGGAAGCCTGTTGTCTTTGTGAATGCCATTGGGATTGATGAAACGAGGCCGGTGCTTGGAAGAGGCCAAGGACAGGATGGGTGGGATGGCTCCAGGGCCTTGAGGAGGGAAAGGGATCCCTCCAGCACCGCTGCAGGTCTGCTTCTTCAGGGATGTAGGCTTCATATGGCACAACCAAACTGCTCACAGCGGTCAGATGCCTTTGAATTTGGAGGCCCAACACCTTAAGGAGCCAGGGACCATTGTGGCCCCACTGCAGTTCTCCCAAAGCCGGAGGGCAGCCGTGGTAGCCCCTGCCATGCTTGTGGGGCTGATGCCCAATGATGAGGAACCACCAACACCCCCCAGGGACTCAGCAAGTCCAGAGGGAGAGAGAAACCGCCCACGCCCACCTCAACACGTGCAAGGTTGTCCACTTGTAAGAGACCAAACACAGGTGACCTGTAGGACCACTGGGATGTTTAGGGACAAGCGGACTGTCCCTGGGGACTTGGTCCTGGGTGGCTCTGGACTCCCCATACAGCTCTCGGGGAATTTTCTGTTGGCATCCATCCCCTCGGTGGCAGCCCATGGGGAACCCTTCACTTGAGCCAGTGTCTCCCAGGAATGGAGGGATATTATTTTGCTTTGAATTTGGCCTCAGCACTGGTCTGCCCCATAGATTTCCAGCCTGTCTCCTTCCTACCAGCCAGCAGGTCAGAGGGGTGCCCACAGCCTCAGGTGGTACCTAAAAAAACAACCCCTCATCTCGAGGCGGCTTATTGCGGTTTGCAAGCCAGGGCTGGAGACCCAAAATGTCCTCATCATGTCAGCTGGAGAGGAGGGACGGGGAGATCCTGGGCTCCTGCTGGTCCTTCTGCTGCTGTCCCCCCATGCCTCTGAAACGGATGCTGAAGCCCCGAATCGAAGGGTCCTGCTACTCCATCTCTTGCTCGCCCTTTCCCCCTCCTTACTCCAGGTCCCGGCAGAGGACGAAACCTGAGACTGGAGCAAATGGCATCCGAAGCAGCCCCCGTTCCCGGGCAGCGGGAGCTGGTCGGGTCCCCGGGGCACGGCCGCGGGGAATGCAGCGCCTTTGTCACGGGCTAATTTTGGCTCCTCTGTGCTCCAAAAACAATCCCAAGGCAGCCGGGAGGAAAGATGC
>NW_010522013.1:0-38795 GCF_000687285.1 Phaethon lepturus
TGTGGGTGGTGGGGAGCCCGTCGGGACACCCCGCCGACCCTTTCACCGCCGTTGGTCGGTCAGGCGGGAGCTGCGGTGGGTGCTGCTGCCTGTCCCGGGGCTGCCGGGGCGGGGAGAGCCCTCCGTGGTCTGTCGGAGTCGCTGCGGGCGGCGGCTTTTCGTGGAGTAAGGCGGGAGAGGCTGTGCTGTAGCCTCCTGGCCACTTGCAGCTGGTAGTTGTTTTGTCGAATTTGGGCTCTGAAGAGATCAGCAGAACTAGACAGCCTCTGTTTTGCTTGGAGGCTATCAGTTACACCATTCAAAAATTAATGTAACTGAGCTAACGGAATTTGAAAAAAATACTTGGATCTTTACAGTCCTACGCCTTTCTGCAAGGCCGAAGCTTCCTCTTTTCCTCCCTGGAGGAAACTGAGTCGGCAAACTGAGCTAAACTGCCCCGAGTTACAAAGGAAACAAAGACGCTAACTTTTAGTCTTAGAAGCACAGCTTTCAACTCTTGAAGTGCAACTCTCGTGCAGTGGTAGCATTTTAAAACCACTTGTGGAAGATTAACTAGGACGTATGAGATGCTGATCTTCTGGCGTGCATCTGCCGAGAGGACGCTGCAATCAAGCTGGTTTAATAAATCCTTAGAGCAACTTCTAACTCTGTGCTGAAGTACTGCTGTTTCATATTTAGCTGACTAGCCTATTAGGCTTGCTTTTAAGCCTTGATGACGCAGTTCTGGTGAGCATTCGAAGTCAAAGACGTCTTCAGCTGATGAAACTTTCCCCACTGAGACCCTCAAGGATCTGAGGCTCTGGTTCAGGGTGCTGCTCTGCAGAATGAACATGCAGTTGATGCAAGTCTTATTTTGGACATGTGTACTTATCAAAGTTTCTTCCGTAATTCAAGTAATTCTCTGATCTTTTGGCTAAAGAAAGCACGTGATGAGTGAGTGATGCTGCATGAACAGGAGTAATAAGCTGGAGTTGTAGCTCTCCAATTGCTAATGGTATCTGGGAAGAGGGCTCCTTTTGTCCCTTCAAAGTTCCGATCTGCAGCAACACTTTCCTAGTTAATGGTATCAGCTGACTCTCCAATACAGTCAGTTGAAAACTGAAGGCTTGTTAAGAAAGAGAGCTTGTCAAGCTGGTCATCTGCTCAGAAGCTGGGTGCTTTTTTTATGGAAGTGTTGTCTCCGTGTGCGGAAGTCTGAATTAGATTTATTGCAATTACTAGCTACAAATTGATAAAGATAAGAGCCAAGCTTGCTTTTGTAACTTCTGTAAGAGTTTTGTACCATCAATACCAGAGAGTAGAGGTTACATGCAGGCATGGCTAAAAATTGTTGGATTAATGGTTGATGCTAGAGCAGCAGGAAGTATGCTGTAGTACTTTAGGATGCTTTTCAGGGTAAAGAGCATAAATGTGCAAAAGTGAGGAGGAACAAGAAAGCAGTAAGCTGCGTAGCCTTGGGGAGATGTGGGTCACTGTGGAGCAGTGGATAAAAGGCCTGACTTGAGGAGGTAAGGAAATAATGTATTTTTCTGAAGTATTTCACTTTGGTCACCTTGATAAGTAAACAAAAGTTTGCTGCTGTGACCACTCTTGATGAGTGGGATGGGCAGTGTAACGGATCCCACTAGACCCTCCCTCTAGTTTTTGGTACATGCTATCTGTCACCCCATTGCCTGTTGCCTCCCTACTTATCTCTTTGGATTCAGCTATCTAGTTACTCTTGAGTACTTTTTTGCCTTCTATGAGAAAATGACAGTAGCCTTTTCTGAAATCTTCTTTAAAGTCTTTGATACGGAACATAAACTTCTGCCAGTTCATGGGATGCTAACCTAGCTGCCAGAAAGCTGTTAACAAACACTGCTTTTATTTTCTTGTCTAGCCATCTGTTAACTCTATACCTGGACTATGGGCTCAGAAAAGGAGTCACTTTGTGTATGGCGCTCTGCTGAACCCGGGCTTCCTCTTCAGATGCATGTGGATTAATATTTAGCCAGAGACTTACTGGTATCTTCCAATGAGGCTGTCCTTTCAGTGTCTTGATGCAAGGATCTTCATTAGATGTGTGTATGCATGTAGTAATTGTACATTGTACTTTGAAGACATCCATAGGAATGATTGTACTTAATGTGGACTGGCAATAATATGTGCTTTGTCAAAATGATTGTCAGCTTGGAGATAACAGTGGTCACTTTACACTGATATTTATTTTTTTTTTTTAAAGTGATGAGCACTGTCCTGTCCCCCCGTCCCCTCCTTTCTAAATTTGAGGGCTGTAAATAGTAGCACCACAACTCCAGGTTTACTTATTTAAACAGAGGTGAGGCTTTTACCTGAGTTTGAGCAGGTTTTGCTTTTCACGCAACAGTGCAATATGAGCTGTAAACAGCGTACAGGGAAAACTTGAAGCTTTGCTCTTTTACAGTGTGTGTTGATTAAGTGGACATTGAGGGCTGTCTTGAATGTGCACCTGAAAGGTGCTGTAAGATCAAATACTGTCTTCAAGTGTGCAGTAGTAACTATTAAACAACTGGTGTGCATGTTCTTGTGTAGAATAAGAGAATCTCTTTTACAACGCTTGTAATTCTTACAGTAAGCAAATACCTGTCAGTCCCCCTCACTGAGGTTACAGGAAGCATATACCATCAATCTAAAAACAAGATTTCTCCAAGCTTCAGCTCTTTGAGGTACTTTCACTGCCAGCAGTGATTGTCTTGGGATTGCCCTGGAAGCAGCAGTAACAAACTTGATTTTCAGTTACACATGAAGCTTAAGCTACTGCTGTTTGGGAGTTTAAGGTAGCTCTGCATTGTGTCCTGTTGACTTCAGAGTAATCTGGAGCCAGTGAGTTGACTTCAGTAAAATGAGAGTACTTGATGTTACCTTCTGGTACTCATTCTTTATTCCCACCTTCACACTCTCATTGCTTGGCTGGAAGATGTGGTATTTCTTTAGGATGATATATGCTATGGGGTTCAGCAGGCAACTTCTTGTTCCTAGCATTTAAATTTGTGTGGCACCTAAAAAATCTCGCTGTATGAACAGTGCTGGTGTTCATACACTAATTTTGACGTTGCTCTCAAAGTGTCTTTTGGTGATCGTTTTTGCTCTCCCTGCTGTAACAGTAGGGCTTGCTTTGTGCCACCCTTGACACCTTCCTTATGAATCAACTGGGAAGGAGCAGTTGCTCAAGAGGCATGCGCTTCTAGTTGTGGGAACACTGAAACTGCATTTATCTTTAGATAGAAAGAAATACCAGGGCAGATTTTAGACCCTCTTTGAGGCTTAGTGTAGTATTGGTAGCACAATTCTGAAATCAGTGTGTTTCAATAGATTAAGGAAAGTATCCCAAAGGAGGTGATACCTATTAACTTTTAAAGGATGAAGCTAAGTAAGTGGCTGTTGAAGGAAGTGTGCTGCCAAACCTGCTTAAGTAGTATTAACTGAAGAGTAAAATAGGTAAATTGCCTTCTGTTTATCTGTTACAGTAGTTAAGTTTAAAAGACTTAAGAGGGAGCATTTGCTGCAGCAAGTCCATAGAGGAAAGACTAAATGAGGCATTCTGTCTTCAGTGGAGCTAGAGAAGGATGCTTTGCCCTGGGGACCTGAGTTGGAGCAAGGCCAAGGTCAGCTCTGCTGTTGAACTTCTCTACAGAAGTAGAAAGTAGAAAACACGGGGCAATAGAGCTCAGTTTCTCATTGTTTGTAGTAGTGACTTACATTTAGTAAATATTTGAGGAAAAATTGTTGAACAACGAATTCCTGGCTGGTAGGGAGTAATCTTGTAAGAACTTTCCCACTTAAAATCATTGGTTAACTTCCAAATTTCTCCTCCCTGCCCCCTCTCATTTTAGGACTGGTTTTGGATGTGTACCTTGTTTGGAAAACCAACTTGATGATGGTGGGGAATAAACACTTAAGCACGAGGATAGCTACATACTTTATGGACTACTTGAATAAGCTATTCATAAGTTGTACTGTTTTTAAGCACTTGTACAGTTGTTTCCTTCCAGTAGTGAAGTAGAGGTTTCTTGTATGCGTGGCCTGGGTTGAGTTCAGTGAACTAACTTAAGACAACGTCTTGTGGAGTGGCCATTTAAGTGTGGCGGAAAAGCAGGTTCTGCAATGGGATGGAAGTGTCTGGTCAGGGATCAAATTCGCAGATGCTGCAGTGGTGCTACTGCTGAATTGAAATAGCCACCATGGGCCTGACTGTCTAGCGATGCCTTGTCAGTGCAGTGCCTCCAGTGGAGGAGTGTGTGTGTGTGCCAGTAGTAAGTAGACCTCTGTATGTTTTTTGACTGGCCTTTAAAACAGTTTCTGGGATGAATCTGTTTTCCACTCTGGCCATTTCTTAAGGAGTTTCTTAGCTGGCAGTGAAGGAGTTCTAAACGGGTCATGTAAGTACTCTGAGGTAGATACAGTATGTGCGACTGTTCTAATACTTGCTTATGCTTGATGCCTCAGCTGTGAAGTCAAACAGCATCTTAACTAAACTGAATGAGTAGGTAAGATCTGAAGAGTTAGTTCTCTACCCCACCATGATTCCCACAATCATGGACTCCCATAGTTTTAGAAAGCTTATGGTATTCCTGACTGGAGAGGATTCAGGAACTTTCTTTGTAAATGGCTTCTATCACTGTTCTGATGACTTTTGTTGTGTTTCTGGCTAGCAATCATATAAATAAAAGGTTTAATATTTTGGGATGAGGTGCTCAAGTAATGTGGAAGAGGAGAGACTCTTACTGGAGTGTTCTGTGATTAAACTAGATGTGTAATGTGCTTGTGGGGTTAAGTTACCCTCAGATGCAAAACAAAGGTGTGCACGTTTCAACTTTGTAATAACACTGTGTGCCTCTGCAGAGGAGGTGGCCAAGCTGGAAAAGCACCTGATGCTTCTCCGCCAGGAGTATGTAAAGCTGCAGAAGAAACTAGCTGATACAGAAAGGAGATGCAATCTTCTGGCTGCCCAGGCTAACCAAGACAGTGCCAGTGACACCTTCATTAGTCGACTTCTTGCCATTGTAGCTGAACTCTATCAACAGGAGCAGTACAGGTAAGAAATCCTCCTTTGAGGAAAGAGGCATTACAGGAACCTTTGACTTTGACTGGAGTAGGTACTAGTCTTAGACAAGGAAAATACTTTCTCTGCTGCCTGATATGAATAGGATTCTGAGGTGCAATTGCAGTTGGAAGAGTGTGCTAAGATCTAGCATATTGAATCCAATTCTTGAATCAAGGGTTCTAAGTAGTTCGTCTTTGAGACTAACAGTTAACTGTCAGTTTTCTTTAAACTTGTCTTTTCACTGTCAACAGCAAAGCTCTCTTTGAACAGAAGTAATTTTAAACTCATCTCTACCTAGCTGGTGAATTACACCATGGTTTTCGAACAACTGGAAAGCCCTCCTTTCTTGAAAGGGTTCGTCCTTGAAGTCACTCTGTTCACCTGTTGTGTGTAAAGAAGGCTGATTAAATTGACTTGTCTGGTTGTATGATGTAACAAGTCTTAGACAGTGATGTGTGTGACTTAGTGGTATAAATGATATTGCATCTTTGAATCTCAACACAAAATGACGTTTAATGTGTTCTCTTCCATAGGCACATGAGGGATCACCTTCAATACTCTAGACCCCTTAACTGATGTAGTTCTGAGACTACAATGACACCAATTTCTTCGCTATTAGTGAAAGCAATGCCAATGTAGTATAGGAGCTCAGTCATGTAAGGGGAAAATACATAGTTTTGATTAAGATTTCCTTCCCCTAACATCTCTTCATGAGCTTCTGTGAGAAAAGGCTGTGTGCCTGGCAAGAACTTATTTTAGCACTGGGTAAAAGATTTGTTAGGTAGCATATGTCAGGAGAACTGGATCGCTTGATTTCTGTTCAGCTTTTGAGTTTTAAAGGCATACAATAGTGGTCTAGTCATAAAAGGAGAAAGGAAGCAAGTACTAATGCAAGCTTGATGTTAAGTAACATATCTGTACTTTGTACTTCAGTTTATAGCAGTGCTTTGATTTGGAAAACGGTCTGGAAAATACACCTACACAGTCAGAACACTTACAAACTATGGGATTTTAAAATAAACAGGGCAGGTTCTTTCTAACTACAAAGAATAACCTGGTGTTAAAGGGGTCAGAATGAAATCAGTGTTCTTGACAGCTGGGCATTCTTGGGAGTCTGCCTTGTACTTGGACTACTGTCAAACTTCGTTTATTATCTTGCTGGTCTTGCCTGAAAACATTGGTGCTTAGCTGACAGTATTAGTATGGACGCTGCAACATAAATGTTTAACCCCAAGATTGTTGGATTTTCCTGTCTTCTACAATAGTTTTCTTGCAGTTTATTCCAAAAGGGTTAAAAAAACCCCAAACCCAAACACTTTTAATACTACTGACCCATTGCATTTCTCCCTAGAAAAATAAGAATTGTGCCATTTGGCAACATGTTTTACTTAACTAATTAAATTTGTTTTGATGTCTCAAACAACTTGAACCTAAATGTGGGTATCGTGACATAGATACTATGAAGATGCTGAATCTGTACATATCGAAGCACAGGGGAAGCCTGCCCCTTATACATGTATATGCTTTTTTCTCCTATCAGTGATCTGAAGATAAAGGTTGGGGACAAGCACATCAGTGCTCACAAATTTGTCTTGGCGGCACGCAGTGATACATGGAGTCTTGCCAGCCTTGCCTCAACAGAGGAGCTGGATCTGTCAGGTCAGTTATTGCTTAGTAATACACGATGCTTTGATTGTGTTTAGGGTGACTGATGAAGGGGCCTGTTGGGAAGAGGTTCCTTATGTACCTTTCAGACTACTACTATCCACAAAAAGTGGTACTTAACCTATTAATTAGGGAGCTTTGTCTCTGAAACAGGGTAGTATGCTTGTGAACTTGGTGCTAGTGCTAGTTAAATCAATAACCTACCTTCTTTCTCTTTAATGAACAGGGGTTGAGAATGGTGGCCTGTTTGTCTTTTCTAGAGTCAACTAAACATAATGAAAAACAAATCTATATGGAGGAGCTTGACTTCTTCCTTTCTAAGGACAGGGCTTTTTGAGGTAGTGTGCATAATTTCTCTGAAGTGTGTCATGGAAATACCTTGCTGCTTGTTAACAGAGTGTGTGTGGAAAACGAATACCAATACTGATGTGTTATTAAAAAGTTATTTGCTTTGGCACTTTGATACCTTTGCAAAATAGGTAAGAAGTTTCCTAAAAGACTGTTAGGACTGTTTGTTTTGCTGTAGCTGTTTCTTGCATGTGTGTGTAATACTGGGCAATATTTCTGCAGGTGGAACCCCTTGACAGGCTTTTCTTCTGTGCTTAACAGTATAGAAGAGTCTTATACAGATAATTTGTGAGCAATGAAAACAGGCATGAAGTTAAGCAGGCTTACTGGCTGGCATGTTGAATATTTAGCATTGGCTTCTCTTTCTGTGCTTAATCTTATCCTGAATCCTAAGCGCAGACAGACTGGAAAGAAGCAAGTCATAGCAAGCTAGTTTTATGAGCCAGCATAGGCTTTCTTGTAAAACCACAAGACGACAGATGCCAAGGAGTTTTTAAAATTTGTGCTATGCTAATGGCAGATTATTACCAAAAAGCTCTGTTAATTGTAGTTTTGTTGCAAGTGGCAGCCCATAGCATTTCGAGCTCCACACTTAAGCTAGTCTGAGAATCTCAAAGTAACTGCAGTCTTGCATGTTTAACAGTGCAAATATTTCCTGTTACAGAATGATGCTTAAAATAAGTGCTAGTAAATTATACTTTCTGCTGTGTAAAATTGAATTTTTTAGAAAATTTGATAAATGGCACAGAGATTAGGTTATGAAATAGTTGTAGCAAGCAGCAGGCTGTTCCCTAAAATCGGTCATTGTTTTCTTAAGAACTTGCAAGTTAAGATTGCCTGAATTATAACTTCAAAATACATGCAGCATTTAAAATTGAGTGTTTTTAGAGTTCATGTAATCTGCAGAATTTTCTGCTCTTTAAGAAAAGTTGGAAGAGAAGAACACAGATTCTCTTGTTGGGAGGAAGTAAATGAGCTCTTATGTCTGCCAAGGCAGAGCAGATATTATAGCTCAAGTAGGTTTTCTGATTACTTCAAGTTTGGCCTTACTAAAACCTCCTGTTTCTTAGGAGGCAGTCTACATGCTATGCCAAGTACTGTCCGGTACTCTGCAAGTAATCTGAGGCAACCCTCCATGTAAAGGAGATGTTTTAGGATGGGTATTTCAGTGTCTTAAACATGTATGTGTTTGTTTTTAAAACAAACCAACCAGCTTAAGATACTAATGTTATTTTTCTAAATGAGTGGTACTTTTTGTTGTAATTGGTTTGATTTTACGTTGTGGAGTAATTCTCATCTACATCCTTATAAGTAGGCTTGTCACTATGCTTCTGCCTAGGTGACAAAGGTCCCTGGCCATTGGGCTTGTGTGTCTTGTGTCCTGTGATGTAGGTTTCTATTTTTCTTGCTGTGTAAAAAAACATCAGGCTTCTGGTCAGTGTTGTAAACACCTGAAATCTAACCAGCTTCTTGTACTGACTCTTTTGCACCTTTCCTAGAAATGGTTCCCAGCAGTTTTAAGTATTTTTTTAGTCATTGCCAAAGTGTAAGTACCTTTATTGGAATGCAACAGTTCATAACCTACGGCTATAATATAAAAGAGGGAGAATTCTTAAATTGAAAAGGGGATTTGGGCTTGTCAAATGTAGATGTGGATTTAGCCATACGTGGGGGACCAAAGACTTTAAAGGGTCATCACTGGCCCATAAATATGCAATGTTTGTGTAGCAAGTAGGGGGTGTTATAGGGCTCCCTGCATTCTGCACAGTGTTCCAATGGAAAAAAGGTTTTCCTGCTAGGTGCCAGCAGTGCTACTTGTTTCAACTTCTGGACAGTTTTGCCACTGTCTTGACATTTCTATTGAACTAAAGCAGTGTAGTTTCAAAAAGGCTATCGTTTTTGATGGTAGCTGTGACATTAACAGTCAGAGGAATAGCAACTACTTGAATAGGTGATTGTTCTTTGAGTATTTTATTAAACCCTGTTTCTCCCTGTACCAGATGCTGACCCAGAGGTAACCATGGCAATGCTGCGCTGGATCTACACAGATGAACTTGAGCTAAGAGAAGATGATATCTTCTTGACAGAGCTCATGAAACTAGCTAATAAATTTCAGCTCCAGCTGCTTAGGGAAAGGTGAGTACTGGTAAATACAATGAATCTTCTTGAACTCTTCAACCTTGTTTGAATAGAAATATGATAGCTGCTGGCCACTGGATAAAATTTTGCTTTTTTCAAAGTCTTGAGGTTTTCAGTAATACAGCATGACATTCAGCTGATCACAGGAAATGAAGCTTGCACTACAGTTAAACTGTAGCAGTTTTTCTCATAGCTTTTATGTTTACTTTCTAGTTCCTCTCCCAGTCAAGCTAATAACCCTAATTTGGCATTGAGAGGAAGTAGAGATCAGTATATTAGTAACAAGCTCTGGAGAGTTGCAAGGAAGGAATTGTTAGAGAATGCTAGGAAGAGTCAATGGCAAGTAGCTGGCAGTATTAAAATGCCAGCTTAAATAGCTGTTCTTCCGTGTGTCTTGGTGGCAACTTTTCTCCATAAAGAAGGTGAATGTAACAGTACAGTGCTTTGCCATTTTGAGGAGATTATGGTTATGCCATTCTAGTAGGGGCTAGACTGTTATCTTGCATGTACAGAGTGCCCTAAATAACCATTTAGAGTTGGTGAGAAGCCTGAGTGTACAAATTGAAACCTCTTCAAGTTTTGTACAACTTCAAAGCCTTAAATTTAGTCAGTACCCTTTGATAGAATAATATTTTGCCCAAGGGGTATCTGGGGCTGTAGCAGTACATAGCACTCTTAATCTATGATTTAAATGTGACTCAATGTGAAGCAAACTAAATTGCTGTCAGTTCTTCTAATCAAAGAAGTTGACGTGTGTAAGGCCAATGCTAAAACTGCCTTTGGGCTTTGTACCAGCCTAAAACTGTCTTCATGTTGTACTACCTAAGCATTCCTCACTGTCTGTTCATGGTTAGTGACAAGTCCACATACAGTATGCTACTAGTAATTATTAGACGTCTTGGTACGTATCTGCACTTGGAAATGTGTATTTCCATTTTTATGTCTTTATCTGCTTGGAGGTCACTGGCATGTTTAACTTCATCTTCATTTTGAGGTACTTGGATTTTCTTCCCATCAACTCTAATAGCTTAACACCTATAAAGATTTGGTGGATCTGCTGTCAAAGTTTGTCTCTTCTCTTCATGAAACAAATGTCTGTATTTGGCATGCCTCTTTCTAGCTTTGACACAAAAGCTCATTGTGATCACTGTAGTACTTGTACGGATAGACATCTTCCCTACTTCATAACAGTGAATGAACTGCAGTTTTGCTCCATTGGAGAACTAGGATGTCTGTCTCCACTTGCAGGCTTCTGCAGTATGTGGTATTTCATGGGACCTTAGCTTAGATTCTACTTTAATAGCAGTCTGCTCTTATGGAAACTGTCTTACAGTTTCTTACAGGGCTTCAGATTAAAGTATGTTTATGTTGCTTAGCCTTATGGTAAAGCAAAGCCAAGCCTTTTTCTACTGACATCTAGGAAAAGGACTATATAGAACCATGTTAAAGCATGGGAGAGTGATTACAGTAAAGCTGTCTCCTGATTACTGAACACTGACTTTCCTATTTTGACAGATGTGAAAAAGGAGTTATGTCACTAGTTAATGTCAGGAACTGCATTCGTTTCTACCAGACTGCTGAGGAGCTCAATGCTGGCACTCTTCTGAACTATTGTGCTGAGATAATTGCTAGTCACTGGGTAAGTACTGTCAGAAGGAAGCAAGAGGAAAAATGTTTGCAGAGTATAGGAACTTAATCAGTAGAATATTGCTTAACTTACTGTACTGCCTAGCCTCAGGAGTATCTCCTGGTATGCTAGTGTTCAAGCATTCTAGTTGGGATGGGGATTACATGGGTTCCTGATAACAGGTCACCTTAGTCACTGGAAGTTATGCTGACCCTTACATATTTGCAAGGAGTAACAGTGTTAAAGCTGTCAAATCTGCCTGTCCTGCCCCCTGGCATGAGTGAAGGTTCTTCTTCTGAGACTGGAGGGACTTTTTGCTTCCCGTCTTTCTCATTATCTTTATAATACATGTTATTTGGTATTCTCTACAATACTAATTCTTTATTATATATTTGAAACAAAGCACATTAAATGGCTCTTTCTCTAAGATTTTTTTGTTGTCTTTAGAGGTTATGTCCATTGTCTGTCTTGGTGTGAATGTCTTGAGTGGGGGGGAAGTAGCTTGTAGCCTGAAGAACTGTTCTGTTCATGGGAAATACTTCCCTGTAAACAGCATGTTACTTTCCTAAACATGAGCCAAAGCAAACGAACGGTATTCTAATAAGCAAGAGGGTTGTTTATCAAATCTAGACTTGGAATTGTTTAGAAGTTCATTCATAGTTGGTGTCTGTTCCATACAGATCACAAATCCCAGGGCTATTTTTACTTCTAAAAATAATCCAGGGAAGAGTTTATCTTGTGTAAAGGAGGGAGTGGCAAGTCTCATTTGCTCTGATCGCTTATTTTAAGGAAAGTTTGATTAACTGTCTAATGGATTAGCCTTTGAAATAAGACTTTTGTCAACAGCAGACTGGTGCTTGATGATTCATGTTATTCTAAATCTAAAATGCATTATCCAGGTATAGGAGTTCCTTTGTTTGACTAATGCCGAAGCAGAGGGGAGTGCTTTGATCTGAATATATGAAAAAAGATCCTTGTATCTGAACCTGCAGGTCAGGTGTTGTACCTTTTTTCCTGCTTCTGGCTCCTAGCTTTTGACACTGTATTTTACCTGGCAATGACATTGTTTCTGCTTAGTCAAATAAGCACTAACTCAGCTGTAAGGTCTTTATAGTCTGAAATAAACTCTGAATAGAAGGAAAACAGAAACTTAAGAGTTTTGTGGAGTTGTCGTTCTTCAGTAGTAGTAGGCCTCTTTGTCCGAAAACTCTAATCTGATTGAAGTCCAGATAGAGAATTACTTTAGAGACTAGATGTTCATCGACTGTAACGTCTGGTAAAACACTAGTTTTCCATGTCTGTAGACAAAAGGGAAGAAAAATCTCATAACTGATCGTGAAAGTAAAAAGTAAGATGTAAAACTTCCTGAGTGTTTCTTCCTGGTCTTGAAAGGCTATCTTGCATTGTGCCTGCTTGTTGTGATGTTATCAAAATGGAGCTTTTAACTTCTCTTATGAACTTCTTAATTACATTGTGCAATGCCTTGTAGGGATTATTGCTTAGCCTTTTTTTTCTTCTAGGATGACTTGCGTAAAGAAGACTTCAGTAGCATGAGTGCTCAGTTGTTGTATAAAATGTTCAAGTCAAAGACAGAATATCCTTTGCATAAGGCCATTAAAGTGGAGAGAGAAGATGTAGTCTTTTTGTATCTTATTGAAATGGATTCACAGGTATAGTGAGACTGACTTGATCTGTCGTCATCGTGGTGTTTCAAATAACTAGTTTCTAACTACCAGTCTGAACCTTATTGTTGATTTTTGTCACTAATTCTTATTTGAAAGTTTATCATTGCTATAGCTACTTCTGTGTATGTAGTGGAGGTCTAGTGGTAACGGCTCCATAAACACATAATTCAAAAGTAATTTTTAATGCTTTTAAAACATCTTGCATGCAGCACACTGTATCTAATGATCTAATACCTGGAGTAGATGACCTTAAAGGTCCCTTCCAACCCAAAGATTCTATGATATTGCTATGCACATTGAAAGTTGAATGGTATAACAGTCAGCTTTGCTGCTTCATGGCAGTTCAATAAGCATTACTTCTTTGAGCAAATGTTTTTCTTCTTATATTGAATGTTTGAAGTAACAGGCATTTGTTCTCTTTGGATGAACACTCTAAACTAGCAAATGAGTGGTATCCCACCAAGGGGGAAGGAAGAATTATTCAAGTATTAATTATCAAGAACTCTTCAATTAGTGCTTTAAGATGCCTCAGATTCTAATTGGAAGCTGGGACTGTAGCAGTATTTAGCACCCCTAGGTGCTAATCTAATTGGGTTTTCCAGTATCTTAAAGGAGTAATTGAATAATTCTTCCTAGTACTAGGTTGAATATGCCTGTATAGCCAGCATCTTTTAAGAGTGTACTAGTCTTGCTTCCTGTGATTTAAGGCTTGCAAACAGAACTCCTGTTTTCTCATTGAACAGTCCTCTGGGTAGGCTTGCATGTAGTGATGCTAGTCTTCTAATTGTTTTCCTGTGTAAGATGCACTTTCCTAAATGCAACACTAGCATTTAGCATTAGAGACGAAGGTCGAATGTTATGGTAGTTGGAACAGGCTGTTAGAAAACTATGTTGGGCTGGTGAGCATAACTCTGATGTCAGCTGACTGAATTTTTGTTGTAGCTTCCTGGGAAGCTCAATGAATTGGATCACAATGGAGATCTTGCTTTGGATCTAGCCCTTGCCCAAAGATTGGAGAGTATTGCAACTACACTGGTCAACTACAAGGCTGATGTAGACAGGGCAGACAAGAGAGGCTGGAGTCTATTACATAAAGCCATCCAGAGAGGTAAGTAAATAGGATATGAAGCCTTCTTAGTTTGCAGTTGTTCCCAGTGTGGAGTATATATTCCAAAGGGTATTCCTGTATCACTTTGTAGTTGATGCTTCAGTTAGAAAACTGTGGGTAAGGATGAACTCTGTCCTATTTGGGTTTTTTAAACCTTTTACTTGGGATCTGAAAGCTAGCCTGCTGGCTGGTGAGCTAAACTTACACTATATGACATCCTGAAGCAATCCAGTATTGTCTGTTAACGGAAGAAATGTAGGGAGATACTGAGAATATTCAAATTTGACAACACAATGTCTTTTGACGTAGTTGAATCAAGCATGACAGCCTAGTCAAATAGAGATGAAGCCTTTTTCTAGACCTGGTTGAATGCAGCATATGCTTTGTTTATGGTTAACAGTAAGGGTTCTTGCTACTGGACAGTGGTTTTAGGGGAGGAAAAACTGCCTGGAAGAAGATGAGGAGCAGGTGGAGATGCTTCTATGCCAGTCAGAATATCTCCAAAGCTCTGGTGAATAGTACGTGGTTATCAGGATGGTGTCTGAGTACAACTACATTATTATCTTGAGCTGTTCTCCGCCTTAGAGTGGAAAATGCATCTTGTGAGAGCTGGAGCATAAGCAGACCTGGTTGCTGTGGCCACAATACTCTGAAGGCTTTGGAGCAGCATCTTGGCCTATGACCAAGGTCTGGTAAAAATCTGTACAGGGTTCTTCTTGCTGCTAGCTGCCTGCGATCATATCTTTGGCTCTGTTCCAGAAAGCCATGCAAAACAGGAACCTTACCTGTGACTGGACCTCATGGATATTGTAGTGCTACAAATTAAAAGCATAAGTTTACTTTTAAGAGTCCAGAAGAGCTTGCTATTAAAATTAGTTTAAGTTTTGTGAGCTCAAAATACAGCTCCCAACTTCTTCCTTTAATCTCCTACATATCTAAACAGGGTATTGCTGGTGTCTGATCCTGTGAAGGAAACTTCAGCAGCAGGAGTAGGAGACCTTGTAGGCATAGGTCAGTGTTGTGATGGCTGCAGCCCTGTAAAGCACTAGAAAGATTGGAGCAGGCTGCTGTTAAGACTAGCATTTGTCCTCTAGTTCTAGTGTCTGCTTTCAGTCTTAAGCTAGAGCTCTGAGAATGAATGCTTGCTTTTCAGTAACCAAATCTTCAGTGGATTAATCACTGTTAACAATCGCATGTTCTGGAAATGGAGCTAAAGCAAATTGTCTGAACTTGCCACATGATTCTTATTTCTTATGATGACTGGAGAGTTGGGGAATGCCAGATATGGAAATCAGAAAATGGGATTCCGTTTTTTGCTGGTATAGATAATATAGCAGTCATATATAGCTTATACAGGGAAACAGTTGTCTTTGTCCAGTCTTGCATTCAGGACAAGCAACTTGTGAATATATGTATTCACAAGTAGCCTTTGGAATAAGGGGGATTTGTGTTATACTGAAGTCAGTCTCTGCATCTTGGTCTTTCAAGTCCAAGGTTTCATGTACTGAAGTGGGCCTAAGTTCTGACTTCTGAGAAGCTCTCAAGAGGGCGTTCTTGGGAATTCCATGCATGGTGGGTCCTAACTGTTGAAGCCCTTACCCTATATATACTGGGGCCTAAACTTTCAAGAGCAAGGGCTGTGTTACTGCTTGTTTATGTAGCTATACTGAAAGATGATGACTAACTTCAACTACACACTTTGGACTGATGCCCTGGAATAGTACCTTTTGTTTAAAAACTACTTGTTCGTTTAGTCTCACAATTTGTCCAATGGTGCATTAAAGCAGTGATGGATCTATCTTGATAGAGGAACTAGCAAAGTCACTATCACCATAACAAGTAAACTAGTGTGTGAACTTGAGTCACGTGTAACCTCTGGGCAAAACACTTTTTCCAAGTGGTTGCTATGAAATATTTTAATCCTGACTTTGCAGTGAGGTGTTCTTACCTATTGCTAAGGCATTCTAAGAGCTGACACTTTTATTGGAATGATTGTGTGGTATAGAGGGAAATCATGTGTATCTACTATGAAGTACATAGGGTTCCAGCATATCCATAAATAACCCTGTTTTGTTTCACAAAAGGAGATAAATTTGCTGCAAACTTTCTCATTAAAAATGGTGCCCGTGTGAATGCTGCTACATTGGCAGACCAGGAGACTCCTCTGCACCTTGTGGCATCATACAGCCCCAAGAAGCATTTGCCAGATATCATGGCAGAGATGGCGCAGATAGCGGAGTCCCTCTTACAGGCAGGAGCCAATCCGAATATGCAGGACAACAAAGGAAGGTAAATACCGGGTGAAGTAAACTCTGCTACCAGTTTAACAGATAAAACCGTAGTGGTTAGGTGCAGCCCACTGAGAACCTGCTGAGGTTTGTCAGCAAAGCACAGGTGATACTGGAAGCAGGAAAGATGAATTCATTGATCCAGTTTGAGACCTGTGGGTAGCACTCAAAGCAGAAAGCTGTGCAGGCTGAATGGCACCCTGTCATGGCAAATTAAGCATAGCCTAGCTATAGAAAGCTGGAGTGAGTTGATTGTGTTGGAACACGTGGCACACAGTTAATTGGCCTTTATTGAATCACTGTACAGTAAAGCAGGTGAACTAAGATGACAAATAGTATTCCTGAAAGGTACTTCTCTTTGAAGCCATCAGTGAAACTGAAATTATCTCAAAGAGCCTGTATCTGCCGTGTGTTTATCTGAAGTGTAGGGCCTGTAAACTGCTTTACAGGTTAGGTTGGGCTGGCAAACAAGTACATAAAGTAATATAGAAGACTTTGTGTATATCAGCTACTCAATTCTGATGGGTCAAGCTTTTGTGCGTTTTGCTTGAAGGTTAGCTCTTACATTAGTGTAAAGAGTTGCTTACTACTAAGTTAATTGGTATCATGTCCACTAAAAGGGTAGATTGCTCTTTCTTTCAAGATGTGCTTGTACCCTTATTCTGAAAGCAGGTACAACCCATAAATCTGTAGGGGCATGTCGGTGATCATGGACAAAATCTTAAGCATCTTTCTTATTACTAATGTAACTGTACTTTGCCCCAATTGCAGGACCCCATTACATGTGTCAGTTGTGGTCAGGAATGAACCTGTATTCAGTCAACTTCTACAGTGCAAACAGTAAGTCTCACTTAAATGTAAAATGCACCAAGCTTACCTTGTACACCAAAGATATGAAAACTGGTTTAACAACTCTTCTATGCCTTTTTGCCTTATAAGACTAGCAGTGGGCTTGGGATGCAAAAGCATAAAAGCTTTGCATAACTTAAGATGCCAGAACAATGCCAGAAGCCAAGTAAGTTTTTGCCCTACTGTAAAGAGGAAGCAAACTGTATCTCAGTGTTTTTCAGAGGGCCAGGTGAAATAATGTAGCAATAAATTTATTTGTAGTGGAGATAAGTGCAGTAATAAGACTCTTAAAAGTCTGAATACGTTCTTGAGTTCAACTTAGGTTCTGCTGAAAACTAATACAGGTGACTGCTTACAGTGATGAAGCAGAACACTTCATTTGTCTCAGTTTTTGTAGTTGAATTTGCATTCTTGTACACAATTTACTCAAATACAAGAGGATGTGTCTCTGTTACATTTAGTGGGAGCCCAAATGTACCAGGTCCATGCTTCTCCTAGGAGCAAAGAGCTTAAATCTAGTAGTCACTAAAAGGTGTCTTGCTTATTTCAGCGTATTCACAAATTCTCTGAAGTAACCCAAGTAGGCTTCTTGGCAAGCAAAAGTTGTCAGTGAGGTATTAGATAAACTAGTACACCTGTTGAGACACTTGAAACTTAAGCTACATTGGGGACCACTTCTTAAGGTATAAACTGGGGACCATTAACTCTTATTTTTAGACTAGACTTGGAGCTGAAGGATCATGAAGGAAGCACGGCACTGTGGCTTGCAGTTCAGTATATCACTGTATCATCTGATCAGTCTGTAAACCCTTTTGAGGATGCCCCTGTTGTAAATGGAACCTCATTTGATGAGAACAGTTTTGCAGCAAGGTTGATCCAACGAGGCAGCAATACAGATGCTCCAGACACAGTAACAGGTAAAACAGTTTTGTATTTCTGTGTAGGTGGAAGGCTTGTAAGTTAATTGCTTAATGCTAACTGCACTTGGAAGAGCTGAATGAGGTTTCAACAGCACTTGCTACATAATAAATGGTAGGTGGTAGTAGCTTTACCCAGAGCTGGAACGCTGACAGGTCCCAAGCTGAGCCTGACTTGCAGGAAGGGACAGAAAATCTGGACTCCTTGCCAGGTCCTAACATCCCCTTTACAGTTTCAAAATGCATAATTGCTAAATGGTAGTGCATGTGACAGTCCAGCATTGCAAGGGGACTACTAGTAGGTAGGATTTTCCTTGGCTTCAAATTTTAATGTTGTAAGGTAGTGGGGAAGGTACTAGCACACTTGTTAGTATCAAAGTGTGGTTGGAGTAGCACCCTAACAGTGTTCATCGTTTTTCTGTAGGAAACTGCTTGCTTCAGAGGGCAGCTGGTGCAGGAAATGAGGCAGCTTCTCTCTTCCTAGCAACTCATGGAGCAAAAGTCAACCACCAAAACAAATGGGTAAAAGCAGAAACATGTAGACTGTAGTCTGAAAGTTTCCTTATTTCTCTTCAGAAATAAGGTGGCAGAGATGTCTCATTGCTAACTAGCTTAAAGCAAGTTGGAACACCTGCTGAGCCTTTTGCATATTTTCAGGTATTTAGTAGTGGCTGGATAACTTGCAATTCTCATGGCACTGTTCCTGCAGCATCGCTAGTTGTTAAGATGCTTTTAACACTTTCCTTCAGTGCCTGTTGTAATAAAGTCCTTAATATATGCTAACTAATGTAGTTTGACAGTCCTAAGGAGCTTCAACTACTAGGACACAAGCTCTTTGCACCAGTTCTTGTGGACACAGTAGTTATAAAACCCCGAAGAGAAGTAACTTTTAGTCTCAAGCAGTTAACCTAGTATTCTGTTTATTAAAGGGAGAAACACCACTGCATACAGCCTGTAGGCATGGCCTAGCAAACCTGACGGCAGAACTTCTGCAACAAGGAGCCAATCCAAACATCCAGACTGCAGAAGCAGTGCTTGGTCAGAAAGATGCATCTTCTCCAATGGCAGAGAGCGTTTATCTGCAAACTCCCCTTCACATGGCTATTGCTTACAATCACCCAGATGTGGTGTCAGTCATCCTGGAACAAAAAGGTAGGTTTTTTCTGGTTCAGACTGTATTGATGCTGTAGTTGATCGGTGTGTCAAGAAGGCCTCTAAACTGTGTTTTGACAAACTACTAATAAAGCATGTCTTTCTGTAAACTTTAAGGACAGCGGTTAATGAGACTGGATAAACATAGTCTTAAATCATCTAATTTGCCCATAAATCTTGATAAATTCTCCACTGTAGCTAATGGACTTGAACACTTAGCCTCAGGTTGTATTCTAGCTGTACAACTGAGATCCCTTTTCTCTCCTTGTCAAAGCATTTGGTTCAGGTGAATGCTGGAATCAAATATAGATAAAGGCATCTTCCTGTGGTGAGACTTCTGCCTCCCTCAACTCTTTCAGTAAGAGGATTTTGTACAGAGTGATGCTAGTATTGTGGCAGACTTGAGTCTCAGATGATAGTTTATTAAATGCTACTAGTTCAGCTTCTTCCTAGCAGCAGGAGTTTGACAGCTGAAGCAAGGCCCATTTTGTCTCCTACCATAAGTGGCATTTAGAGGGAGTAGGTGAATTGGGGAGAATATCCTCCATCCCAGGGAGCTGAGAAGGAGGGATGCTGCCACCATCTTGCCGTACAGCCTGCACTCTTCATTCTCAGAGCTTTGTATAGGCCACTCGATTTGGAAGTAGAGGTAGAGAAGGGGCAGGTTAATCCTCTTAGCTGGAAAGTTGAATGTTTTTAGTGTAAGTATTCAGATTAGGCAGTAGTGGCAATACTACCTGAATCCAAAGCAGTATCATATCTGTGGAAACTGAAGGTATCTTGCTCAGATCTTTGAAACTGACTGCTCAAGGAACAGCCTCCAAAATGTGGCATTGCTACTCCTGCTAGCTTTCAGTGTGCAGGTCAAGTACAAGAATGCTTTAATTCCTCATGCTTTCTTTTCTAGCTAATGCTCTTCATGCTACCAACAACTTGCAAATTATTCCTGATTTCAGTCTAAAGGACTCGAGGGACCAGACTGTGCTGGGATTGGCTCTTTGGACAGGTATGTGCCTTCAAAACAAGGTGAGAAAAAACAAGATGAGAATTTACACAGGTATGGAAGCTGTGACACAGAAGATTTTTAAAGGCAAAACAGCAGTTGTGTATTCACGTTCTGGCTTGTGCTGCTAGTGAGAAGCTGTCAAGGAGAGCTTTAGATGATTATTCAGCTTCTAAAACTGAATTATCACATCTGATGTACTGATAAGACTTCTAGCCCTATAGCTTCCCCTGTTCACTAGCAGGTAGCCTGAAGCCTCTTGCCCACAACTGTATGTGCAGTTCTGTGGAATTGTTCCACTGTGAACTCCCTGGTAGTTTTCATATTGGATCACCGTATTGTCTGTTCGTGGTTAACTCTGTTGTAGACGCTGCTTAATACTGTGATGCTGACTTTTACAAAAGGAAGGTGAGCTACTTGTAAGTAGCAATATATTAAGGGGAATAGAACTTGAAATACTGATTCAGGAGATGTTTTCTTGTCTGAAATGTGGAGGGGAATGATTAGGGGAAAACTAGATATTTTTGTTTGCAGCAAAGTGATGTTTCAACAATATTAGGACACTGTCAAGAGAGATGCTGTGGACCATACTTAAATTGATTCAGTAGTGACCTGTTGAGATAGAAACAGCAACTGTTTAGAGAGTGACTACTCCTACTCTGGACTTCAGAGGCAGAATGCTTAGTGATGTTGCTTTGTACAGGAATGCAAGATGTCATCCATACATAACAAATGTCTTTCCTGTCCAGGCTTTTCACTTTCCTTAACAATGAGAGGAGACCAAAATGTAGCTTTCTCTCTGACATTGCCCTTATCTGCTTGTGAGATAAAGGAGGAACTAAGCTAAACATCCAATATAGTAATATTCAAGGGAGTAGCTTATGAATGCAGTACCAAAGTTAATATGTTTGTTGGACAAAAGTCTGAAGCGATACGAAAGACTAGGCTAGGTATGGTTAAGGAGGACTCTACTACATTTAGGTTGGCAGAACTAATGGGAAAGCTGTGCTATATACCAGACCGTATCTTGTGTCTTTAAAGACATAGAGACTCAATCAATATTCAGTAAGTCTGTAAGTAAATATTCAAGCTCAGTAAAGTCATGAGTTGGCTTAGCTCATGTATGTAATTTTAATAGGCTCTAGCATTGATTCAGTGCATCTCTTACTGTAATTACTGAAAATTGGAAGCTTGAAGCTTATTTGTTAATCTTCAGTGTCTCTTGTATAGAACTGAAGGTGAAATACTAACTAGTTTTAACTCTTTAGGCATGCATACAATAGCAGCTCAGTTGCTTGGGTCTGGGGCATCCATCAATGACACCATGTCAGACGGACAGACTCTACTACATATGGCAATACAGAGACAAGATAGTAAAAGTGCGCTCTTTTTGCTGGAACATCAGGCAGATATAAATGTCAGGTAAGATCTTAACTGATACAACTCTCACCTGGATCTGTACTTAGGAGCAGGTAGTGATGACTGCCATTTGTTTATATAATGACTTGAAGTTTTGTTTCGAATCATGATTTGTTTGATGCTTTTTTTATGGCACTACTTATGGCTGAGGGATTACATATGTGAACTTGGACCTACGTTTGGGCAGTACCTCCTCAAGTCCTCAGACTCTAGAGTCCTAGAGGCATGGTACTGAACTTCTATAGTCTCATCTATTTGTCAGCTTGGAGCTGCAGGTTTTCTACAACCTAAACCAATTAGATGTAGCTCCAGCAACAAGATTCAAGTGTCAGATTGCCTCCTGACAGTGGAACTTGCCTCCTGAGTATCTCGTAGACAAGTTGATATTTGACTGAAGACAACATCTGCTTACGTGATTGACAGGCTGTCTTTGAAGTTTGGCGAGCTATATTGTAATGAATGAATGTCAGGGGTACAAACTGCCTAATGCTGCTGTTGTAACTTCAGGTTTTTAACAGTTGGTACTTCTGACTGTTGTTTGAAGTGTTACCACAGTGCAGACAAACTTGTTTGCTTCTGTGGCAATAGACTCACTCTTTAGGAAATCTGTTCAAATAATGGCTGCACTTAATGAAATGCAGTCTCTCTGAGCTACTAAAACTAATGTGCTTTTCAAACTTTAGAAATCAATCACTTCCTACTAAAGGGCGGGGGGAGAAAGGTAAACTACGTAGCTGTGATGAAAAACTCACATGGTGCATTTGGCTGTAGAGCTATGGTCTTACTAAAGCAAAAATACACGAGAGGAAATAATTCTTGGCTTTGCCAATAAACTACTGTAACACAAGGCCTAACTTTATAATGCAGTAGTAACAGACTTCAAACTGTACCTATTACAGAACACAGGATGGAGAGACTGCCTTACAGCTAGCTATAAAAAACCAGCTCCCTCTTGTGGTTGATGCTATTTGTACCAGGGGAGCAGACATGTCTGTGCCAGATGAGAAAGGAAATCCTCCTTTATGGCTTGCCTTAGAAAATAACCTGGAAGATATTGCATCAACTCTGGTAAGACTGTCCGTTGACTTAATTTTGTGCGTCTTGCTAGCAACAAAGGGCTCATCAGCAAAACCAAGCTCAATGCATGAGAAGAACAGAGTATAGTTCCAGAGATAGTCCTATACCACTAACTTCTAGAGGTTTTTCTTCACCAGAAGTTCCTTTTTCTTGGGAAAACTCTTAGAAACACTGTAGTCTGCATGGCCAAATATCTTGCAGCCACTGTAATAAAGGTATAGAATATGCTATCTGGAATCCTGATCCTGGAAGGAGTAAGGACCTACTGAAAGCATCAGTCTGTGGCATACCAGACTTGTGTAATGATAGGCTTCTTGAATAAAACTGAACATGCTTTAGAGTATGTGCTGGTTTTTATTGTATCTTAAAGTTCTGTCAAGAAGGCCTTTAAAGGCTAATATTTACTTTTAAGACTATTTACTTTCAGGCATAGGTGATCCAGCAGGAGACTTCTTAGGAGACATAAGTAGACCCCCTTATGTCTCCTTCATAAGGAAGTTACTCGAAAGCTTTGTCTTTGATACCCAGTTACTGTCTGCTAGAGACAACTACTTGAAAGCTGTGCTGATGAGCTGAGAAATACATCTTATAATCGTACTTGACTGTGCTGGTATTGGCTAAGAATCTTTATGGAGTCAACAATGAAACTACTAGTGTATAAACCTTGTAAATAGCTTGTGGAGTGGAACAAGACTATCTAAGTGCCACATTGGTTGAGTAACTGGTTCTGTAGTAGAAGAATGTAAATATTACTTTTTTCCAGGAACTGTATTTCTATCTCTGTTTTAGCTGAATGTATAGGAAAGCAAGTAAATGGGGCAGACCTTCAAAGACAAGGCCTGCTGATGCTACTTGACTTGCTTTAGGTGGTTGTCACTGCTGAAAGTGAGGTAACTGTTACCCAAATAGATCTGTCTGTTCAGAGTATATGGGTCAATATCTGAATCGTTAGTAAATACTAACGTATTATGAATTAGACCAGTAAAACATCAGTCCAGAAGACAAAGTAGCTTCCTGAAATTCAATGATTGTCACAAGATTAGATAAGGCATCTCAAATACTACCTCTAAGTGATAATGTTTCAGAAGCATTAGTCAAGGACTATATAAAGTCCTTGCTGGAGCTTGCTGGAGACATAGGGAAAAAATCTCACTGCCTCACTGTGCTTCTCCTTCCAGGTTAGGCACGGCTGTGATTCAACCTGTTGGGGTTCAGGACCAAGTGGCTGCTTACAAACTCTTCTTCATAGAGCTATTGATGAAAACAGTGAACAAATAGCATGCTTTCTTATTCGCAGGTCAGACCCCCTTCTAAAAAACAAATGTTCTAATGTGCATGTACTTATTTTCCTGGTATAAATTAATTTAATGCTCTTTTGAGCCAGTAACAGGTATGTGTTTTGTTAGACTTTTGGTGGGTGGATTGCACTTACAGAATTCTGACTAATCTTAAAGACGCATTCTGTTATCTATATTAGCATCATGTTCTTGATGACAAGAGTCAAACTAAAACCGGGAACTTGGGTTTATGTAGAATGTGTTAGCAGTTGCTGGATCAGCTCTTGTAAACTTTTTTCTGACCCTTATTTGGAGTTGTTTAAGTCTGGATTAAATGTATTAAATTGATTGTACGGTGTTTGTTTTAGTGGTTGTGATGTGAATAGTCCAAGAAAGCCAGGCCCAAATGGAGAAGGAGAAGAGGAAGCTCATGATGGACAGACGCCCCTACACCTGGCAGCGTGCTGGGGATTAGAAGAGGTGATCCAGTGCCTTTTGGAGTTTGGTGCCAATGTCAATGCTCAGGTATGTAGAAGAGTTGTGCACAGGTTCTTTGGAGTGGATTCTTTGCCTCTAATGCAGTGAAAACAAACTTCCCTCTTGGTATTGTGTTTTGCTTGATAGGAAAAAGAACATCCTTCTGCTATGGCTGAGCCAATGTGTGATGATGGCCTTCAATTCTACTTTCTTTCCTGTCCCTTGTTACCAGATCTAGTGCTCACCTGCCCATACAATGGGTTAATTCAGGAAGCTATACTGAGGGAAAATAATGATACAGAAAACTTCTTTCTGCGTTACTTCTGTAATGACTGGAATTCAACTCTTCTGTTCCTAGTGTGAATTAACTTAAATTAAATTCTGCTGCAATTAATCACTAGATGAGCTGTAGTTTAAAACTCCAGAATACTCTACTTAGTATGTTTGGGAAGTGTCTTCAGTTACTGAGTAAACTGAGGTGATGCAAGTATGAGTTACGCTTCACTTCTCATTACACAGTAATCCTTAAACAGAAGTTCGACAAGTAGCAACAAAAGAAATGAATGCATAACACTTCTATGTCCTGATGCTATTGAGAATGACACCAAAATGAATGACAAAACACAGTCACAAAGCAGCCATGGCTGTAAACTGCTGCTTGAGACAGACAAGTGATTAAACACCTTAATTGAATTTGCTAGACTTAAGTTTGAACGCTCATCTCTGCTTCCAAAATGTCTGACTACATGGAAAATGTTACTCTGAGCTACTTAAATGGCTGTATAGGACAGGATTGAGGTCAACCTATTTGGAGAAACAAATACCAATTTGCTTCACTTACACTATGGATTTGAACTCCCACTGCAACTATTTGTTGTCCCAGCCAAAGGCAGCTGGGTATATCATACAACTAAACTAGTAAGTTTCCTCGATTCTTAAAAATTAGGGAAGGATTCGTGTATTACTGAATCTTCATATAACAAACTTCCTGGTTTCCTTCTAGGATGCAGAAGGAAGAACTCCAATCCATGTTGCCATTAGCAACCAACATAATGTTATCATTCAGCTTATGATTTCACATCCAGATATTAAGCTAAATGTACGTGACAGGCAAGGAATGACTCCCTTTGCGTGTGCTATGACGTATAAAAATAACAAAGCAGCTGAAGCAATTTTGAAGAGGGAACCAGGAGCTGCTGAACAGGTATGGTGGGAGTACTCAAAGCATGCTGGTTGTCTTACTGCAACTGGTTCATGGTAACAGGTGTTCCACAAGCAAATTCTGCTTTATCCTTTTGTGGCTTTAGATGCAATGACATTTGCCAGACGCCAGTTTTCTGTAGCAGGATTTACTTGAGAAACCATAGGTGTGTACATGCTATATGTGAGTAAGAACATCAAGGGTTAGTGTCTTGTCAAACCTTATCTCGTCAGTACTACATTGAGGAACAGGCCTATGTGTATATAAGGAGATGGTTCTTACTTTTGTCTTGTGCTGGACTAGTGTGGAAATAATCTATTACCTAGCTTTCCCAAAGCTATTCAAAATAGAAACCTGACCTAAAATAACTGAATAATAGATGTTACACTGCACTGCTGAACTGTAAAACCTCCAACTGTATCTTCAGGCTTCTGGTGTGACACTTCAGGCAGCTGTTCAGGAGTTTCTTCACTTGGTATTAAGTCAAAAGATGAATACACTTTCCGTCAGTGTGCCAGGATTTTGTGTTTCTTCCTTCTCTGGTGTTAACTGCTGGATTGACTCAAGTTTGTTTCATTTAACTGAGTTTATTGTTAACTGTGGCTCAGTATTTACTACAACAGCTGTTGACCTTTTGTCGGTCATAATACAGTGTGTGGTCAAGAAATGACAAGGTTAGGCAGTAGAAATAAAGTAGTCTGAGGCAGACTAGAGTGAGCCATTGCAGCTGATAATTTACAGTTCAGTTTATTTGATAGTCACTTCTATCAAATAAGTCTCTTATATTAAGTAGTGAAAGGAACAAGACCCTACAGCTCACCAAGTAGAGGGACCAAGTCTCACTTGATGAAAATGTCCTACTGCATAACAACTTGCTGTTCTACAGAAGTAATGGATTTCATTTCATGTGCCCTTTCTGCCACAGGTTGATAATAAAGGTCGGAATTTCCTACATGTAGCTGTTCAGAACTCAGACATTGAGAGTGTGCTGTTTCTGATAAGTGTACAGGCTAATGTAAACTCTCGGGTCCAGGATGCCTCCAAACTAACACCTCTCCACCTGGCTGTACAAGCTGGCTCAGAGATCATTGTGCGTAATCTGGTATGTAGTGGAGAGTCATCATTCCTCTAATTAAAAATGCATGTTCTCCCTTAATGCACATTGCCTGTAGGCTGGAAAAGTCAGCTGACGGTGACACCGCTTCTTCTGAAACACAATTCGGACTTGCATAAGGTTCCCTTAGCTTGTATTGTTAGCTGAGCTGCATCAGTAGCCTTTGTAGGAGCATGTTGATTTGCAGCAATTGCTAGGTAATGTGGCTCCCTTCAGAGGAAGAGCCTTACCTTGTGCTTTCTGCAGATTGGAACACAAGTTGCAGCAGCTCAGTAATGATAGCAGCTCATGTATGCTGGAGGCTTAGAAATATCTCTGTACAGTGGAGTCTTGTGTGCTTCATTCACAGAAATAAACTGTTGGCTAGTAGTCCTGAAAACATCTTTGAAAGTATTCCTTCTTGCATCTTGACAGCTGCTTGCAGGTGCCCAGGTGAATGAACTGACTAAGCATCGTCAGACTGCTCTTCACTTAGCAGCCCAGCAGGATTTGCCCACCATTTGTTCAGTCCTTCTGGAGAATGGAGTAGACTTCGCAGCTGCAGATGAAAATGGAAATAATGGTAAATTTCTGAATTTCTACGAGTAGATGTAAAGACTTCAGTAGGTCTGTTAATGATATCGCCTAGTGGTAGATAGCCCACTGAATGGGCCCACTCTTCAAAGATGAAAAAGAATGAAAGTCCAAGAAATCAAAGCTGGTGGAAGGAGTTTTGGTGGGGGAAGCGGAAAGGCAGTGCTAATTTTATCAGTCCGTAATTACTGCTGACATTAACTCCTTCAGATTCTTGAAGCTTCTCTCTTACTTTTCAGCTCTTCATCTGGCAGTGATGCATGGCCGTCTAAACAATATCCGGGTCCTCCTCACAGAGTGCAATGTAGATGCAGAAGCCTTTAATATTAGGTAATTAGTGTAGTCTTAACAGACTAAAAGAACTACCATGTAATTTAAATTGTGTGCTTCTATGACTAGATAAATCAAAGATTTGACTTGGATTATAGTATTTCTACACTAATTTTACAGTGAAGCATGCAGAGCATGCTGTGTCTAAATTGTGTGGAAGTTGTGTATACCAAGAAAAGGAAGTTAAAGTAGACAGACATTATGTATGATGTACTGAGTTACTTTAGCATTGTTTAAGTCTGAACCAGACCTAATGTGAAAACAAGGAGAGTTGAATGACTAACTGTAGTAGCAGCAGACTCTGATCAGGATAACAAACTCCTTTCCCCAGAGGCCAGTCACCAATGCATATTTTGGGACAATATGGGAAAGATAATGCAGCAGCCATCTGTGACCTCTTCTTGGAGTGTATGCCAGAATACCCTCTAGACAAACCTGATGCTGAAGGAAACACAGGTAGGTGAGATTCAACTGCTATTAAACTTGAAAGTCACTCAAGTCATATTAATGGTATGTCACCTTTAAAGCTGGAATAATTTGCAGTAGTATGTTAAATACAGTAAGATTTTTTTTTCAGTAACTTTTAAGTAACATTACTTAAAAGTAATGATATCAGTAATGATATCAGTAACATTACTTAAAAGTACTAGAAATTCTACTCTGGACTGAGTGTAACACAAGACCTACCATTCTGTTAACTGGGGAGTGTCTGGCTTTTATTTTTCAGTGCTCCTGTTGGCTTACATGAAGGGAAATGCTAACTTGTGTCGTGCGATAGTGAGAGCTGGGGCTCGTCTTGGAGTTAACAATAATCAAGGAGTCAATATCTTCAACTACCAAGTTGCTACAAAACAGCTTCTGTTCAGACTCCTGGGTAAGTACTACTTGCTGCTGTTGGAAAGTCTTTTTAGCTTATGCTTCTGAGATACTTCGGTGGAAGAAAAGAACTCTGGACATCTGACTTAAATGACAGTAATTCCAGAGGGACTGAACTTCTGAATATTCTACTGCTTTAAGTGGGGGGTAGATAGAAATACTAATTTTTCTCATGATCAACTGAAAAGTTCCCCAATGCAGACCTGCCAGACTTAAACACTACTTTTTCTGGATTAATAGGCACGGAGAATCCTGGCTGATGTGGTCTAATACAGCTTAAAACCTAGATAGAGCTTTTTAACTTGTGGTGTATAGTTGCCGTAGATAACGTGATGTTGGTGAAAGCAACTATACACTGTCTGCAAACAAGACTGCAGCTAGTGCACGAGTACTTAAATGCTGGGTGCAACCTAAAGCTTGAAAAAAGCCTCCTTAACATTACAGTGTACTCAAGAAGTGCCTGAACCCATTTTGCGCTAAAAAAAAAAAAAAGTAACTTTTTTTTGCTTTGAACAGATATGCTGACCAAAGAACCCCCCTGGTGTGATGGCTCCAACTGCTATGAATGCACTGCCAAATTTGGGGTCACAACAAGAAAGCATCACTGGTAATATGACAGATCCTGCTGTGCTTACAAGGAGACGGATGTCTTCCAAACATAGCTAGGCTTGTCCCTTCTGGTGGTTTAGGAAACACCCATGTTAACGTAGGTGTATAACAAGTAATCCAGCTCAAACATTGCACCCTGTCCTAGTTGAGAGCAGTAACTTGTAGTCTGACTAAAATCACATCTTAAGCAAATTGTACTTAATATTCTGATTTGTTGAAAATGAGAAATCATGTCAAAGTTCCAGTAGTGAAATGGAGGATTTAGATGCCCACTTTCAGTAGTGGAGCTGACTTGCTCTGAAACGGGTGACATATTTGGGCAGCCATGGCCAGCTTAGGTTAAGGGTGCTGTTTGTAATGTGGAAATGACTGGAGGTGTAGGCACAAGTTGCTCTTGTGTAGGCATGAGCTGCCTTTTCTTAACTAGTCTGAACTTCTACAAAATATGCTGGGTTAGATGGATGTTAAGCCAAGATTTCTCTCTTAGCACAGGTGAGACTGCCCAGTGTTCCAGAGAAACTGTGCATACATCAGTTGAAGTAGTACTAGGTGACTGACTAGTAGAGAAGCTGTATGTGGTTTTGGCATTAGTATTCAATTATTACATGAGAGATACTGGAAGATACAAGAAAAATGTAGCTTTTCAATTGCTACTGTACCCGTGTAGTGGCACTATCATTGATAAAGAACATCAAACAGTAAAACCCTGGTGCTTACTGAGTGAATTCACCTTTTCTCTCACCCCTCTTCTGTCAACAGCCGACACTGTGGACGCTTGCTCTGCCATAAGTGCTCAACAAAGGAAATTCCTATCATAAAATTTGATTTGAACAAGCCAGTTAGAGTTTGCAACATCTGCTTTGATGTCCTGACTCTGGGAGGAGTCTCCTAGTATGCTGTGGAAGTAAAGGGATTCCCAGTCAGTGCTCCTGACAACAGCTCTGCTTACAAGCCCTCTGGATAGGGAAGAGGAAGCCTATACATGTCTTCTGCAATAGACTGAACTAATTAAGGACACTGTTATGATATATTCTGGTATAAATGACTTTGTACGACTGTAAATGTATTGGGCTGTGATAGACTTCACTAGGAATTCAAGTGGATTGTTGGAACCAAGTGGCAAAAGAATTTAGACCCTCTTCTAGTTGCAGTGGGATATGAAAGCTAAAATTGTTAAGCTGATGTTTGAATTGACATAAAACAGGTCTGTCTTTGACATGGTGCTTTGCACTGAGCAACTCTATTAAGTCCTGTGGCTTTCAGGCTTCTTAGTAGAGATTGCATTAAGTTTCAGGGTAACCAGGTATCTTTCTTTGCTTTGTCTTAAAGATAAATGTTCCCTTTCTCCAGAGAAGACTTCTTGTGAAGCTAGACTGAGCTGTTGCAACCACTGTTCATTTTAAGAAACTCTTTGAAGAGGGGGTAGTTCTAAGCATAGCTCAAGAACTGTGGCCTTACAACAGAAAGCTTTACAACATCTGATGCGAAGCAGTCAGAATTGCAGATCCACATCTTGATACCTCCTCAGTAAATGTCTCATTAGCTTTAGCATGTTCAAGAGAAGTGTGAGATTGGCTCATACCTGCTAGAGCTGTCAAAGTCTACTTTGTTGCACTTTCATACTTCCATTGCCAGTCCTTCCAATTCGTGAAACTGGTAGGAAAGAACTCGAGTGTGCTGAAAGGCCTAAGCATACCCCAAATGGAGAAACACTAAAACTGGTTAAGTAGTCTGACTCAATACAGCAATAAATGCTGAAGTGCATTATGAATCCCATGAGGGACAGCAGCACTTTCCTTTAGTTTAAAGACCCTGGTTAAGTGCTGCAGGAGGGGCGGTAACCCTACCAGTATAGAATATACTGCACCTCTAGACGTTAAATTTGGGTCCAGTCTCAGCAGGATTGCTGGTGAGTGGGAGTGTATTTGGAGGCTTCCTATTATAACAGTAAGCCTCTGGCCTTGAAGGAAGGATTCTGAACTGGCAGTGCGGCGGCAGGCATTTGGATTAAGCTGCAGTATTTTAATCCATCTTGGCTGTGCTCTCTTAAACATGCTGAATCTGCAAGAATACAACACCACATTGTCTAGGTAAACTGGAAGGTACTTTGCAGATAGATGAGGTTACGATTTGGTGGGCAAAGGCTTCAGTCAGGAAAAAAACATGTACTTAAGCAAAACTACATGCCATGTTAAGGCTGTTTTCGTCCCAAGAGATGAACCTAGTTTAGACTCAACTCAGCAGTCCTCATCTCTACTCCATGAAGTGTGTTGTGAACACTTAATGGCTTATCTCCAGTGTACAATATGGACAAGTTGGTGCCACACAGCTTTTATGGGAAACTTGCTTGAGGTTTTTCTTAAACTGGTACAAGAAAAGAATGGGAGAGGGTGTAATTGCTGACACTTGCACGATGAATTTCACATCAGGTCTCACTTGATCCGCACTTTGATCTTCCAACATGCATATATTCTAACTGGAATCTCACCCTTGTAACACTACAGAAGAATAATAGATGATAATACAGATTTGTCACACTCTCTAATGTTTGCTGCTGTCATGTTCCAGCAGAATGCCCTGGGTAACACAACTGGTCTCTAACACAGTTACTAATACAAATGGTGCATCTCTGGCATAATACTTTGTATACTGCCTTTTAGGCTTTTAGGTGAGTGAGGTGGAAAATCATGGTTTCTAAAGCATTTAACTGCAAGCTATGTTTTGGTTTTCTGAATGAAACAGATGATGGAAAACGCTGTACTTCTAGTCCGTTGCTTTCTGATATTTCAGAATATCACTGGCTGCAAGTCTCTAGCAGCAAAAGATAACAATGATGGAGAGAAAGTTCATTTGGTGAAAGAAGTCTTGACTACAGTGTATCCTTTGGTAACATGTTGACTTCCTTCCTGGTTTGGAGCTGCAGTGCTGTGGAGTGGTAAGTGTGCTCAGAATACAGAAAGGTGGTGGTAGAGGAGTGTTCTTCCGAGGCCACAGCCTATAGACTTCCAACTTCATTGGAAAACATGTAACTGCTAAAGCATTTAAACATCACTTTTTCCGTGACTTCTCTGATGGAAGGGGCAAGGGAACAGGGAGCTCAGTTCTAACAGAATAAGCAACTTTTTAAATGATGAAAAATGTTGATCTTGTGAAAATTCAGCTTAACTGAATGGCAAGTTTAAGGCTGGCTAGTTGCTCTTTTTAAATGTAGAATATTAATTATATCAGCCTGAAACTCTGGGAGAGATCTGTGAAATCACATGTAATGCTCCTAGTTTGCTTTTTACAGCCAATAAATGCTGTACCAGCTTGCTTTCTCACTGAAGTCTGAAACGAAAGTTAAGGTTATTGATAAACTAATGTACAGCCTGAAGTGTTCATTAAATTTAAAGCAAGTAAATTCAGAAAATTTGATCATTTTAAAGTGCCTTTGACATAGTTGGCTGGAAGGAAACTCTAAATAGCTTTCTGCCAGAGTTAAAGGGGAGAAGCTCATAACTTGAACAAAACCCCAAGTTAGTTCTCTTCTAGGTCAACTAAAGGGGTTGACCCCACCAAGCAACTGGTGGGGCTCAGTCCTTTATGCACTCTGCCTAGTAGTGGTCTGAATACTCAGACCTCACAGTTTTGGGGAGTTTTGCTGGCAATGCTCCACTGCAGGGTACGAATGTGAATGGAGGCACTTGGTAATGTAGTAGTGGTCAACACATTTCTAACTCCATAAACAACGGCTCTTCCTTTTTGTAGCATACTACAGTTGTGACCAAAAACCCCACCCCTCTTATCCCTGCTGTCTTTAAGTGGTATTGATACGAACTTGAGACTCGTGTCTGACAAGCATTGAACAAAAGGGTGTATGGAAAACAGACTAGCTGCTGTCCCTGGGAAGTGATGCTGTCAAACCAGGCTTCAGGTGCTTCAGCAGAGCTGTGTGGAAAGTCTGTGGTGGTTCCTACTGTACCTTTTTGTTCTGAGACTGGATTCCTTTTGCTTGCAGTCATCCAGCACTCTTACACAAGCACAAGATGTGGTCTGGCTTGGGTTTAATTTGTGTATCTGAAAAAGGTGTAGTTGCTGTTCCACACCACTAAGTGGAGTGAGAATGTTAGTGTTAAAGGTACTAATGGAGCATAGCAAGTCAGAGCATAGCAAGTCACTGGCTAAAAGCTGATGGATGCCTTAATGACTTCCTGTGCTGGAGACCAATGGCTTGTTCAACTTCTCACCTAGTGCTTAAATTAACATGTAGCAATATGGGAGGCCAAGGCTGGATTTTTTTTTTTTAGATGAGATGTTAGTAGGCAAGTCCTCTTTTTCCTGTAACCAGCAAAGTTGGGTACTGCAGCGAACTCATCTCTAGAAAAATCAAAGCTTGTATGAGTGATAAAGAACTCTGAACCTTTTACCACCCTCGTGAAATAGAAAAGGAAGTCTTAGAACAATGGCATTTTATCTGCAATGTTTGTCTGGAGTCATTGTAAAAATGTATTTTTCCAATATGCATTACTTTGTTGTGTAACGATTCTTCTTGTAATAAAATGCGTAACTAGATAATGCATTGTGAGGTGCAAACCTTGTTAAGAAAGTATCCTCTCCTGCAGCGACAGCTGCCCCTCTGCAAGCTATCCTTCACGAGCCACAACGAAAACTAGGGTTGTAACACTCACTTGGGCATGACAAGTTCATTCTTTGTCCTGAAATTCTTCCGGGTATTCATCTGAATGTTGTGGAACTGCTATACCTCTTCAAGGTATAGCCTCTTCAAGGCTGACAAGGTCTGGTGTTCTAGTTCATACCCTATAGTCCTTCCTACAGGCCAGAGCTGGTTAATGCAGGAAATCGGTTCTCAGCTTGGATGCATTTAAAGGGAGAAGCAGACGTGGGCGTTCAGTGGTACGCTAGTAGGCAGCTTTGCCTCCTGCAAGAGCATGCAACTGCTGCAGCTTTACCTCAGGAAAAGGAAAGCTTCATTGCATGAGCAAAACTGACCAAAACAGCTTGGCGAGACTGATGCATTAGTCTTTCATTAATAAAACTTACTAAAGCGTTGAATGGTGAGCTTTATTAGAGCACTGTCTAGTGTTAACTTGACCCCTGTGTAAACGTCACTATTCTCGCCCTGTTCTACCATGGGCAAATCTGAGCTTTGGAGTTGGAGTAGAAGTAAGATAATCTTGGAGCACTTCAGGTCAGTAAGGGAGGCCCTTGTTTGTTTTAACAGGTGACTTATTCCTAGTGTGAGACAAACTCTAACCTCGCAGTCTTTCCAAACACTAAACTGAGCAATAAGCTGTGAATTGGTTTTCAACTAACTTTTACCTGAAAGCAACACTATCCCCTCTTGCTTTCTTGCAGCTGCTATCATGCAGTGTAGGCCTCCCCTCAAGCATGCAGCAAGATGAAACTTCTTTAGAAGGTACACAGCTGATAGACCTTTTCTAAGACTCCACCTTTTAAAAGACTGCTCTTTTTAGAGTATTTAATGATCTGGAATTTGCTGCAACTTTTAAAGTTATTTTAGAGACATTTGCCAATAGTTCTTGGGGATGGTTTGATTGCTAAATACAAGTTCTTGTTAAAGAAGAGGGTGTCCAAAAGCAAATGACATGCTGGCACTTGCAATGCCTGCTAAGTTGTTGAGGCAATGAAGTGCTGCTTTGCAGCTTGTTCCTGCAGATTTTACACAGCCTTATCTGTAGGGTTGTTATGTGAAGTGAGCAGCCTGTTCCCATCCCAAGGGTGGCACAAGGCTGTGGCCCAGTTCCACTTCTTAAATGTGTGACTGGGGACTTGAACGCTGTGTGATGGCTCCGCTGCCCTTCATCTACGCATCCAGCCTCCCCTGACCGATGAGAGCTGGCACAGCTGCCTGAAAAAAAATCTTCCAGATTATTGTGGAAGAGAAGCAACAGAAGCAGGTGAAAACAGCCCAAACAAAACCAACAGTCACAAACCCTCAAACATTTATTACAATAAGCATATGTATGTTTAAATTGCTGTGTGGCTTCCACCCATGGCACCTGCAGCCTCATCTAACATCACAGAGGGAAAGCACTGTAATGTGTCCTGCTGCCACTGAAATGAAGTGATTACTCTTGCTTTGCAGCAATGCTGCCAGGCCTCCTGTATTCTTACTAGTTATAAAGTCATTACTTGGATTTGTGGGACTTTCTTTAGAGGTAGTAGTAGCTCAAAACTAGGAAGTTCATAAATGCCTATTTATAAGGTGCTGCCTTAAAGAACTGAACGCATCTCAGCATGGATCTGTGCCATGGCTGGACTCTGTAAGCTGGACTCTAATCGGGGTGTCTCTCTTAAGGCTGCAGCTACACCAGAAACAGATCCTAACAGTACGTCCTGCAAAACCAGCAACTGCTTCCCTGCAGCCCGGGGCTTATAGCACCTAGGCCCTACGCAGGCATTCCCTTGTCCTTTTTGACCCGTACAGAAATAGTGGTAACTTCCCCAGCTCTTCTGGGAGTCACTCGTATTACCAAATGTTGCCTGCTGGGATAAAATACGTATGGATTTTAAGGGAGTTGGGCCTTGCGAGGATACCTCCTGCCTCGGGTTATAGTCTGACGGACGCGTACCAGACGCGAGTAGCTCATATACCAGAATGGAAATAGCCAGATTACAGCAGTGATGGTGATGTTGCCACGTAGCTTTTGTTATTGCCTGTTTAAAACCACCAATTCCTGATCTGAGTAGTTTGAAAGCAGTGAATGAGAGGACCAGGATGGTGGGGCTAATATAAAACAATGATCCTCACAGGTAGCTTCCAACATCTTCTTTGGAGAATATCTAACACAAACGCTCAATGAGGACATACAGCTGTGACCTTTGCTTTTGGTACTGCACAAGTTCCTAGATACTACATACTTAATTGTAGGAGAAATTCGGGCTTCTCCCTGCTACCTTTAACCTCTTTGGAGTAAACCAGGCGACTGGGAAGGAGCATTAGCGCTACAATGCAGTAGGCAGAGTTCAAGCGACTGGAGGACCGTGCATAAACTGAGGTCGGCAATGCTGCAGCAGGTCTTGTGCTCGCTACCCTGCTGCCTTACAACACAACACGTTGCACCCGCCACCACACACACAAGCATCTGCTTCCTGACTGCACAAGAAATCGGTTTTTAGATATACAGGCTGTGCATCTTACAGTTTGTTGCCAGATGTAAAAGCACCATAGGAATAAAGCGCTAAGAAAGTACGCTGTTACTGACTTTTTAGCCACTAGCTTGGCTAAAGTGTTTCTTCCTTCTCTCAACTCCATATTTCCACATGTTAAAAAAAGTCACAGATAATTGTTATCGCTCCCTTTGCGCAGACAGATGGAAGGGAACGGAGCTGCAACTGCCCACCACAAGTGCAACGTTTCGCTGGAGGCCTCTACGCCCGCCTGGGACCCAGCACTCAGAGTCACGCCGTTAGGACACACTGCTCGGCCAGCGGATGGCAGCCGTCGTATTCCTCCAGGTGAGGGTTATCCAGATCACCTCTGTCACTGTGCTCGGCAGAGTCTGGCTGGCCCCATGGGGGACCAGCAGTCCTCACACACACACAGTGACTCCCATGTGAACCAGGTCGGTACAGCTTCCGAGGGACTCCCGTCCAGTTTCTCTTCACTCCCCCACTAAGAATGGAAAATTAAAATAAAATACAATTCAAATTTGTGCAAATGTTTCCAGCGACTTAGGAATCATTAGATAAAAACCAAGACAACCTAGGTGAGTTAGAACTAACAGTACACTCACTGAGGTTGACTTCACTCCCGTCAGCCAACGTCCCACAGCTTTCTGATCCCTTTTATGGGCTATGCTTCAGAAACCTGTGGCCTGAACCTCATTTTGTCAGTGCTGCTACACGCTTTCACCCTTCTGGGGGCAACCAACTTCTGCTTCTGTTGCCGGAAAAGGAATCATAGCCTCATGCAGCACAGCGTGTCTGATGGCAAAATGCTTTTTTTGAGGTAGCTAATTGCTCATAGATAACCACACACCGCCTTCTGTGCCATGACTGAACACAGTGAATTTGAGAACTAAGGCAAAAGAGGAAAAAAAAGTCTCCATTACTTCCTCAGCTACTTCATAGTGTCTCTTTATGGGCCAAATCCTGCCTGTTCCCCTAACTACTGCATCTTTTAAGCCTGTAAATGCTTACACAAGAGACTGCCACACAGCACCCAAGTCCCAAGGCTGCACCCAAGCTCGCTCACACATAGCAGCAGATCCCCCAAGGTACACAGTGGTACTGAGGTACCGAAATCAAGACAGCATTTTGCGATGTAGCCTGTGAAATTATTTTGGTTTAAAACAAAATAGTCCCTAAATTGAGAGAGGGATACAACTAACTAGTACAAGTAGGAAATCACTGTCTAAAGTTCAACCTCATTTTTATGTGGTTTTAAGTAAAAACTGTTGTGGCAGTAGCCTGTGAGACAGGCTGTGAGACTGCCTGAAAAACACCGGCTAATCCTTACATCCTGATAGGTGAGAAAACCTGCTCAAATGCAGCAGACTGTCCTAGTGGGATTTCTGTCCTCTCTTCCTGCGAACAGGAGGATTAACGTGCCCATGTGGCAAATTCTAAACCTGATTTTGATTCCAGTGTGACAGAAGAGTTTTTGACTCAGAAATAAAATCCTAAAAGTATCAGCGATCAGAATGAAACCTTCTTTTCCTTTTACCCGCACACCAGGTCAGCGAGCAGACCTCCCCTCCACTACCTCAGGCTGGAAAACATTTTCGCTAGCCCAGCCTACACCTCTGTGCAACTCCAGACTGGGTGGAGGCTATCAGCGGTTGCCGTACTGGCAGAGAAAATCTAGTGACTCCAATTCACACAGCAGCAGCGGCTCAACCTGGCACAGGGCGAACTGCACCGCTGCTCCTTGCAGGTTGGCCCTGCCTCTGTCAGAAAGCACAGCCTGAGGAATGCAGACAGGGGAAGGGGCCATGCCAGGCGTGTTCCAGCCGTGACAGCACTCGGCACAGTAGGACCTACGCCCTTCTGCGGAGACGTCAGCAGAGCTCACCTACAGACTACAGAGTGCGGTGGCTGCAGGAGCTGGGACATCTTCTTATGCCACTCCTGCTAAGAGAGGCAATGATCAAGCTCAGGGCATCCAAAAAAAGAGCAGAAATGCTCTGCTCCAAAGGGTCTGAGCATGATAGCAGGAAGGCAGAGTTTACCTCTGTCTGGAGCACCAGAATCGGCTGCCCTTAGCAGAGCTCCATTCAGAGTTGCAGGGTGGAAACTGCTGCTTCCTCTGCTCGCTTTCTGCTTGGAACTTCAGAGCTTCCTCAATGGCAGCCTCGGCCTGCCTTAAGGCTTCTGTGGGTGCCCCGTTTTCATCATAGAATCTGCCCACCAGCTTCCCTGGGAGAGAAAATCAGTTAATACCACCGGGAAAATTTCCAGGCAAGGAAAATTAATAGCTCTGTTTTGGGGTTTTTTAGATTTGTTATTTAAAGACAAAAAACAGGAGGATCTTGCCATGACTCAATTTTAAAATGGAACTCAGCTTACATCCATTCTTGGATCACACAACAATTTACCCACATTAATAAATCCACGCAGGACAAGCTTAGGCACAGACTCATTAAAGATGAGAAAGTCAATGCCACTTTCAGCTGCGGAACCCAGAAGTCTTTCCCACCTAGGCACCACATTCCCCAAAACAGTTTCCCTTCACTCCTGCTCCTACAGTGTCCTGAGTCCTGCTAATTTCAGTACTCGTGGCGCTGGCTCCATGCCTTTTGCTCAGTAGAGACAAACATAAGCAGGGCAGAAAAATGGTTAAGCTTCACCTTAGAGGCACGCAGACCTCAGGCCAGGTCCGATCTAGCAGGTTCCAGCGTGCTGGTCTCCGGTGGCCACCCGCAGTGCGGGTGGAAGACCCTCACCGAGGTGGACGTGTCGTAGCGCAGCGTCCCCCCGCCTTCCATCGCCGCGCCGCAGGCCGGCCCTCGCCCACCCGCGTCTCCCTTGCGCGAG
>NW_010522014.1:0-11180 GCF_000687285.1 Phaethon lepturus
ATGAAATACTTGTGACATGTCTTTTTTTTTTTCTTTTTTTTTTAAACCGTTACTTTTTGTTCTTGCTGCTTACGGGCGTTTTGCCCTGGGCTGGGTGTGGAAGTGAAACTGCTGAAATTCCCGTGAGCGGGGCAGGGCGGCTGGTGTTCCGGGCCCCAGCAGGAAGCACCAGACACGACGACGGGCAGCAACGTCTGGTAATTCTCCAGCCCGTTTTGCTAATCCATAAAGGCTTAGTCAAACTGGAAAAGTTTTTAAAAATCTTTGCAGCTTGATGGTTTATCCAAACCAAATGGGCACCTCCACGCACGTGCTCCAGTAAGGCAGCGGGGATGGGGTACCCGCTCCTGCCCTGCGCCGCTACCGGGCAGGTGGCAAAAGGGAAGCCTGGCCGCCGGGGATGCCCCGCTGTGGCATGGCTGCTGAGTCGGCCTCCAGCGCTGGGCTGTCCCCCACGTCGCTCAGCAAATCCTGTCTGCCCTCCTGCAGAGAGCACCTCCCCAGAAACCAGCAAAACCTCCCAAAGGGAGGTGAATCTAGAGCCCAGGAGCTTTATTTCCTGGTCAAACGCAAGAAACGCCAGCCCACCGTTCGGGATCCCCGTCCCACACCGATGCCTGCCCTGTGGGGCTGGAGGCACCCGCACGGTTTTCCCCCGCCAGCACGCATGGCGGCGGCAGCGGGTGACTTGCGGGAGGACGGGGCAGGCGGGCGGGTTCGTGGTCGCCACCGCTCCCCAGGGATGTGCCGCGTCCCATGTCAAGCACCAGGAGACACAACGCGGGATGCAGCGTGCTACTGGCCTGGGGAAGGGTTAGATGGCTAATTAGCTCTTTTCCACCTCCGCTGTTAGCGATACATGAGACTCCCCAGCTATACTGTAGTCGCTGAAAACATTTCTGAAATAAAATGCCACTGAAAAGGGAACTGTAAAATCCTGTGCCTCACTCCAAAAGTGCATTTTTTTCTCTCAGGAAAAAGCTGTGGAATAAACGGTACAAAACATCTTACAAAACAGAACTGCGCCTTTGCATATTTAGCTTTGGATCTGCTGGTATTAGAGACAAAGTCGGATTTTATTACTTTTTATTTCTTCTAGCCCTGCAGCACCGGCACAGACAAACCATGTAATGAACTGCAGAATCTTTTCTTTCTTGAGCACCAGAAGTGATTTTTTTTTTTACTGTATACTGCTTCACCCCTAACTTTGCTAACACACCGTAAGCCATATATAGCATTTTGTAGCTTCATAAAACTTGCACTTTTTTTTTTTATTCAGGTGTATTGCTTTCCAGAGTTTCTCTATGGGCTTTACTCAAATTTGTGTGGCCTGCTATCAATTTCATCCTCTTGAATTTTGCGGGACTTTGCCATATGTGTTTGTGCATAATTGTTTTTCAGTGCAGGCCTGAAATCCGCTACTGCCCACAACGTTCTGGTGGCTGGGAAGGGAGGAAGCACTCCAGAGCTGCAGGTCCCCAGTGGAAACACAAAAGGGTTAACTGGCTGCTGCCTGCAGAGGCTATTTCATGGGAGTCTTCAGACCTCAAATGCTAAGGGACATGAAATAATAATCCCTTAGAGAGCATGCTAAATAATTCAAGGGTAGTTAAAAAAAATAAAATAAAATAAATAAAACCAGCTTTAAAATATTTTGTTGTAACAGTTCGGTCTTTCTTAATATAGCTTGGAGGAGCAGGCTATCTGGCTGCTTTCCGAAAGTCCTTGTTACGGTATTTAATGAACCCTAGGGATCATTACACTATAAATATGCATCATGTTTATATAGATGCATTGGAGAACCTATTACAACGCTAAGGGTTAAAAGTCATTGCCATGGATTCCCAACCAAGATAAACTCATCCACACCCCCGAGGTGAATAGTATTTAAACCTGTGTTTGTATAAAGAAGGCAGTCAGGCTCTCCCCAGCACCTGGAGGATGGGCAGGCTTATCTCTTAGTTATCTCGCACGTTCGGCTTTTATATGTAAATTTGTCTGCCGGGGCCGTAATCGATAGTCAACGTCCTCTCCGGGGGCTTGGAAGGGCTCGGCCCTGCAGCGGAGCGGGGGAAGCCCAGGCCAGAGCCCCCTCTCCTCCCGGGGGACCAGGCTGGCAGCAGCAGCCGTCCCATCGTGCCTCCAGAGGGGGCTCTCTGGGTTGGTTCCCCCCAAAGCACCCGGACCTGCCTGCCAGAGCTGGGCGAAAGTGGCAAACTCCTTCCAGGCGCCATAAGCGTAGAAGGTGAAGACCCATTTTAATCTGCTGCTTGGCTTAACTAAGCTAGTAGCCAGGTAATGGAATAGTCTAATAGCACCTGAATTAAGCAGGGTATTTTTAACACACATATGCGTGTATAAATACACACACCCACCCACGGAAATATAGCTGGGGTGACTCTGTTAAGTTTTCTGAGAAAAGGGCTGTGGGTTGAGACCAAATGCGGAAAACATTACCCAGAACGTGTTGGAGAAAGAAGGAACACCCCCCCCACCCCGCCTCACGTGTAGTGAAAGTGGCTGCTACGTCCGTCGCAGACACACAAACAGGGACGGTTTCCCTGGCCGTGCCTCCGACGGCTGGAGAGAAACACAGCGCCTCGCAAGACTGAGAAAAACCGCAGTGGGATCTCAGGCAAGAACCCGATAATCTCGTATCAACCTGCTGCAATGGATGGGGGCAAAAGCTGGCAGCTAACGGCCAGCACACCAGGGCAGCCACCCCGCGGAGAGAGAGGCGGGTTTTAAGCACTGCAAGTGCTCAGGCCACCTCGTTTAAAAGCTGCACCGTGCAGTATAGCAGCCTCAAACGTCAGACTGCTTTTCCTCCCTGGCAGAACAAGTTGCTTCTTGCTTCCACCTTCTCGTATTTCCGCACAGCCCACAGGCAAACCCGAGTGCCTTTGGCTTTCGGAAAGCAGAGCATTCCTTCCCAGCATCAAAGGGGCATGGAGAGCGTGTGGCGATCGCTTCACACACACACGCACCGAGGTGCATTTCTTGCTAGCGGCTTCCAGAGCTGCCCGTGCGGCTACTTGCCCCTGCCTGCTCTGCTCAGCAGCACGCAGAGGTGTGTACGGCCGTTAAACTAACATTACATCACCTGGGATGCTGGAAGTCAGCTGCCCGGTTCCTCGCATGGGCGATGCGAGGCTCCGCCAAGCTCCTTGGGCGTTACTTTTCTTTCTTCCTCATTTCACGGGTTGTGTTTTGGTTTTTTGCTCTTTCAATATTTGCTTCCAAGAAGGGATTAGTTGCGTTGGGTGTGGGGTGGATTGCACCGACACTGCTGTGTGAAGGAAAGGGATCCATGTGTAGGAAAGACATGGGTTGTTTATTAGCAGCTCGCATGACTCCAGAAATCCCAAAGCAGAAACCCCATGCTGGACACCAGCAGCGCAATGACTGCGCAGAATTAGCCTCTGCGTAATGGCAGGGGGGGCCCAGCTTTTGGTCATTAATGTGCCTCCGAGGACACCGTTTCACATCTCCCGTGGAAAGCTTTTGTAAAAAGTCAAGTGCCCACATGGGACTATAATAATACTACTACTCATCTCGTGCACTTCAGTATAAAAAATAGGGTGTGAAATCAAGCGGCTGATCAATGATCACAACTGTTACCACACCAAGTCCTCAGCTGCTTTATTCCACTCAACAAACTACAATATTTTGATGCAGGCCCTGCAACGCCAGGAACATAGTGCTTCATCTTGCTTTTACCCACAGGGGATGTAGAACGTCAACAAAACCAGCACTTTTCTGTCAAAGACCTGTGCTTGCCCAGGCGGAGGGAGGAGGGAAGGGAAACGCGGCCAGCCCCCGGCCCCCAGCCGTGCCCGGAGCAGAGCGCAGCTCGTCCTCTGCGAGCTGGGGAGCTCTGCAGGGCTCACGGGAGGAAATAGCTGCAAAAGCTCTTTTTTATCACTGAACTCAGCAGCTGCGCCTCCAAGTACAGAGCTCTGACCTATTTCACCAGCCTCACGCACCAGTTCTACCCTGGTGTCAGCCCAGTGACGTCAGTGGGATTACTCCAACGCTGCATTAACTAAAACTCAGGCCCAAAGAAGATTCACTGAGGGGGAAGATGCTCTTTTGACATCTTTCCTAGCCCAGACACCCCTGCAGGAGACCAAACGCAGGTTTTGCTACATGTTTGGTCATTTTATACATCAAAGTATTTGTCTTTTGGGAACTCTCAGCACCAAGCCAGGATGTTGCCCCTCAGTGTGGGTGTTTACTGCCTCTCCTACTAAGAGATCCCAGTCAACAAATGGCTGAGTTGCAATGACTGATGTACCTAAGTGACATGAACACCAGTGCAGGCGCACTGGATTAAGGGCTGCTGGGGTGAGAAGGGGGTGCCGGAGAGGCCAGGGAGTCCCCCCGGGAGCAGGGTCAGTGGCTTGGCTGCAGCACTGTGCAGCCATCACGCCTTGTCCCTTCCTGGTCAGTCCCAGCTGGGCAACACCAAGACCTGGCAGGGGTGAACCTCTGGGGTCCAGAGATGAAGCAGGGTATAGCTCCCAGGGGACGGAGCAGGGGGAACCGAAGCCTTTCTTGTTTGTGCTGTGTTGTATGGTCTTTCCTGCTTTTGCCTCCTAATTGAGCTATTTTCTTTGTTTTCTCTTTTTTTTTCTCTTTCATCTGTTTTTCCTGCTTGTTACTCTCTCACCCCAACCTCTTCTTTCTGCTCTGGATGTTCTCTTTCGTTCTGACGCTCTAGATCCTTGGCAGCTCCTTTACTCCCCTGCATCTCTCCCTGTGCTTCCTGCCAGTACCAAGGCCACAAGCGCCCTTTCCTTTCTAAGCTCACTGTTCTCCTGTCTTCCATTTTTCACTGCTTCAGAATTTCCTCCATTCAGGTCTCCCATGTGTCAGCGGGCATAAGGATCTTCAGCCAACCTTTTAGCGACCACTTTAGGGGATGCTGGAAGCCAGGCCGGCAGAGCCTCTGAAGCACGTTAAATGAAGCAGAAGGTGAGATTGGAAAGATGGCCAGAAGCAGAGCGAGCGTGTGGTGTCAGATCAGGGAGATAAAACCTTTTGTTTTAACCGGTATTGATGCCAACAGCAATCCGGTCTACTGCTGCCAGCAGATAGGTGTGCCACCATGCCTCAGCAGGCAAGGCAAGGGATTTTCATACCTCCTGCAGCGAGGATCTGGATAGGCTCTATAGGTAGTTTAAACCTAAAGCCATCATTGCTGTTGGCTACCCCTTACATAAAGCTATTCTCAGAGCTCAGTAAGATTGCAAAACCCAGCTCCTATATTTAGAAAAAGCCAGGCTATGTTGCTGGTGAAACCTTAACTCAGTCCCTGCCACACACACACGTTACAGCGCTTTCTTGCCCAAGACCCTGCAGGAAGTCTGTTGCAGAGCAGTGCCCCGGGACGCAGGACAACACTGTGAGGGCTGGAGAGAGCCCTTCTGCCCTTACGTCCCATCCTTGCGCTTCAAATGAGGCGGGCGTCTTGCAGAGCAAGTACTATGTGATCACGTAATTACAGACTGTGCCATAATGCATGCTCACAAAAGAGCTGAATTAAGGCTGAACAGGCAGTTACAAGCACCATTACATCATTAGACTAATCTCTCCTTGGCTGGCCATGAAGGACCTCATCCTGTTCCCACTGGAGCCAAAAGACCATACCTCTATCGGCTTGAGTGGAAGCTGGCTTGGGCTCGCCCCAAGGCTCATTCATTGCTGTTAGCTGCTAGTTGAGGCTGTACCCTTGAACACATTAAACTTTTCATGCGTAACTCATATACCACACCTAGCACTTACACTTTCATTCAAGTAGAGACTTCAGCCCGGGTGCTGTGGGTGGCGGAGTGTGAGGGGAACTTGCTCTGCCGCCACGCTCGCCCTACCTGTTCAGCCTGTTGAGTCGTGAATCGCCTTCAGCGGCTGCTCACGGCTGAGCAGGAGGCGGAGAAGGGCTGCTCCTGCCCTGCACAGCCCGCAGCCGAAGCACTCCCGGCCACAGCGGGCTGATTAACTCTGGTTTCCCACCCTGGTGCATACATGGCAGCAGGGCAGGGGCGACTGGGCAGTCGAGGTCGGGATGCGGCGGCAGGTGGACCCTTCCTGCAGCCACCGAGCCTTGCCTCCCCAGCACAGCCAGCGGCCCCTGAGCGGCCGGGGAACGGCAGAGGCAGGGGTTGAACGGAGACGTGCACCGCCTCAGCACCATGTCGCAAGGCTGGTGCCGCGTTCCTTCGGGCTAAACGGCTGCTGTGCTGTGGGTTAGTTTCCCAGAGCAGATCTCTCTACCTTTACCACTTCCCCAACCTCTCTGGCTTTCCTGGGAGAACACTTGCCTAAATACATGCATTTTTTTCCACTTCTGTGTCCTTCATTTTAACTCCAAAGCATAATTTTTGAAAAGGGGACGAATGTCTCAGATCTACAGAGGACCCTCCGGTGGGGGATAACCCAAAGGCGAGCAACCTCCACATGTGAACGTGCCTTAACCTCAACCCTCTTGTTTGTTTCTTCCAAATATTGCACACAGTCATTGGAATTTTCCTCACAACAACCTTGCAGGTGGCCTTTTTATCACCTCAGGAAACCTCTTACCATTTCTGACATCTCTGCCCCCATGGCTTCCCGTGTTGCTGATTTCAGAGTTGCACACATCAAAGTGATGAAGACACACCTCACTCTGGGGACAGAGCAACATTATCACTCCCCAAAAAAATCATGTGCAAACTGCCCAGTTCAGCCACTGCCCTTGAGAAACGAATTATTCATCAATCTGACAGACCGAGGATGCTTTTCCTGTTATTTCATCTAATGTTTTCCTTTGTTTAAATTAAACTGGTCCGGCTTAACTCTCTTTTCTTGTCTTGTATGAAAGAACTCCATCATGTTCTTCTGTTAGTCCATGAAGGAATGAAAGAGGCAATTTTATATTACTCTTCATGCCGTCGTTTTGAAAGATGAATGCAAGTGTTTGTGGATCTGTATTTTACACACGCAGAAGACAGGAGGAGAGGCACAAGTAAAAAACAAATACAAGAAACTGAAAGGAAAAGGAGTGGAGAGGGCAAAAGAGAAACTCAGATATACAAACATATGTACGCACGTGTGCAAGTTCATGTACACCAGCATATTCAGGCATGCTCTCACCATCACCTGAGAAGCCTGATATTAAGGCAGTTGTTCAGCTGCTTGTAACACATAGCATAAAAAAACTCGAGCTGGAGAAACATTTTGTTTCAACAGTGAGTCATCCATGAGAAAAATGTGGGTGTAGCTTTCAGGGAAGGGGCTGGGGGAGGTTTTATGAACTCTAATTTTGCAAACCCCCATATAGGAAGATGCATGAAGTTGATCAAGACACAAAGCGTCTCCCTCCCTCCCAGACATGACGGCGGGTAATCGGCTCCCATTGAGAGCCTGATTGCACCACTTGCCTTGTGCTGGATCTGTCCCACCCTCCAGGGACCCCTGGAGAGGGAACCGGTTGGAAAGCTCTGGGTTGGCCCCACCAGGCTAGCCCCAGACACGGCCACCGCCACTACTGATACCAGCCTTGGGCAATGCCTAATGCAAAGACCAACCGGTACCTGGCCTCACCTTGGACGCCGCTGATCACCTGGGATGTTTTCTGACACTTCCCTGACCAAGTTTTTACACAGATCCCACACATCAGTGCTTATTCTCATGTTTTACCTAAGCATCGCCTGGTCTTGAGAGACAGACTTCTGTTGTTGGATAGATGACTTTGAATCTGGAGTGATTCAGCTTTATGTTAGCGTCAATGAGACCAGGCCCCCAGGCCTGAGGGTTTCCTTCCAGCCCCTTCATCAGCACAAGTACCAAACACATACCAGGAGCCATTATCCCAGCACATCTGTAGGCAGAGGCTGGGAACTGTAAACACCTTGTCAGGCTGTTGTGAAATGCCGTCGCTTGGGAGTGACAGCTTGAAGATCAGGCTTTCTCCCTTGGCTATCCTCTAGCCTTTCTATGGGAGTTTAAATTCAGATGTCCCGGTTTTCTTGCCAATTAACCGAAGTGAGTAATACAGACCAGTCTTCCCGGGAAGAGCTGAACACTGTTCGTGGGCGCTGCACAGAGCGCTCTTGATGGTTAACATTTTTCTGGTGGGCAAACCTGCTGAGAGACAGAGTTACTTTATTGTTAATTATTCCTTGGTGTGATTCAAGGGGGCACAGCCAAGAATAGCAGCAAAGTGAGCAGCAGGCCACTTACCAGGACATAAAGCATAATGGTAAAATCTCTGAGAGTGTCAAATTGCCTTCCGGGGGCAAGGTAAGGGCTCCGTTCTTTGGGCTAATTAAAAAAGGACTGACTGATAAGCACCACCACCAATATTTTGTAGGCAACAATGCTTTTTGGCTTGTTTAAGACGGACTATCTGGCTTAACGAAGAGGCTGACTCCTGTAACTCTGTTATACCTGTGTGACTGTAGAGAAATGCTTTTTACTCTAATTACACTATTCCTTACATACACCAGGGTTAGTGAGAAAGAATTTTTCTCTGGGTCTTTTCCGTCTGTTAGGTTCCATGGTTTGTGATTCACTTTAGAAAAACAAGGGTGGTTGAAAAAAAAAGTTGTTTTCAGCTGTGTGGTGATGAAATACAGTAACTGAAAATGCTGTGGGTTTTGAGGTTGGATTTTGTGATTAAAATATTGTTAGGTTCAGGATAGGATTGGTTGGTAAAATGAGTTACAGTAAGACATTGTGCTTTCACCTCTAGAAAGCTGAGTTCAAGCCCTGTTTAAGATCACAAAACCAGTAAGTAGTTCAGGATGATTAACAGTTTCTGAACGGCGTGAGGCAGGACAGGAACACCCCGGGGGTCGGGTTTGATTCCCACCAACAACCGCTGCCTTCGGGCCCTGGCCTCAAGCAGCGGAGGGCACTACAGGCAGAGACTTCTCCTGGTGTGGTGACAAGGTGGGCAAAGGTCGGCGTTAACAGGAGATGCTGTGGGTCTGGATGAGGGCTGTGCAGCCACATGGTCGTGGCAGGTGCCACATGAAGCACATGCCCTGCACAGGCCACCCACGCCAAGGGTAGAGGCTTGATCCTGTTTTCTCCCGGCCACCTTGGTCAGTCTGTGACAAGCAGGCATGGCATGGCCCTGCTACTTCTGAAAAATGGTGCAACATCAGAGGCTCGTGGGCATTTCTTCCTACCTGAGGCATCCAGTTCAATCCTTAAAGCCATGATGTTTCTCAAGACCATTTTGCAATTTGTTTACATTAAGCATCACAAGCTGCTGATTCAAACAGCCAAGCTGCAGCAGAAACACTGCCAGGAACCCTCTCGAGTTCATTCCCCCACAGGCTTTCAGTTTTAGCCTATCTTCACAAGACATGTACTCATCAAATACACAGCTTACACACATGCAGGCCAGACAGCTGTAATCGGCTTCTGTGCCTTCCACATGGCAAAGCAGTGCAGCAAGCAGATTTGCACCTCTGCTGTCGAGCTGCCAAGGCCACCCCACTATCCAAGTGCCACTTGGACTTGAAATGAAGTACAGATCGGGTATAGGTGCTGCATCGCGCACCGTCTCTGGTCTGGTGCTCTGCAGTTACTCTAAGTGCAATTAATGTGGTTACTGTTAGCAGAGGGTTACAGATCTACCCACGAGTTGATAGCTGTGCTCAGGTCTTATCTAGCTATCTGGAAATAAAACTGAGCTTTTTTCATAACGTATTATTGGGTATTTTCTGTTACTTCTGGGATTTTGTAAAGTACTGTCACATGGTTTTTTTCTTTGTTGTTTTTTTTCTTCCATAATTTCAATGATTCCTAGAACGAAACAAGAATTTGAACCAATTTGAACTTGAGTACCCTCTTGTACTAAAATGTTTTCTTTTAGCACTCAAAGATATTTCCTCAGTTTCTAAAGTTTATCTGTAAGCTTGGCTTACACAGGGAGTTACAAACCCATTCAAAACCACAACATGCTTCCCAAGTGCTTTAGGGAGCTGGGTATTATTTGATCCATTTTTCGGACTGGTCCCCACCACTGCATAGAGCAAAGCCTGGCTCTAGCTCCGTCTCCCTCACGGTAACCACCAGCCCACAGCACCATTCATAAGAACTTCTCTCAGCTTGGCTTAGCTAGTCAGTGGTGTAGACGAACTGTATTTATTTACTTTTTCTTGAGTAAAGAAAAACCTATCCAAGGCTCCGGATAAACCAAAACACAATTAACAAACCCATGCAATTTCTGCAATAAGCAAATATTGGGTTCAGGAGGACACCAGTCAGGTGGCACTGCCGGGAATCCCTTTCAGTGCTTCCCTCGTCCTGGGGAACAGACTCATTTCCCCCACAAAACTTTGGTCTTTTCTAGCAAGGGGACTCCAGCAGGGAAACTCCTGCTGCGAGCTGCTACGACAGTATGAAGAAGGAGAGTCAGACGCTCATTAAAGCCAATTGTGGGGCCATTCGTTTTTTTATAGGAAGCAACCAACACCCAAAACTGCACCCAGGAACCTGTCAGCCATCAGTATACATCCTGGAGGGACACGGGCATCATGTGCTCCCAAGGGGATGACCCCTTGAACAAATGCACCACTACGCTTCTGCAGTAGCTGCCATGTCCAAGATGGTTAAGACGTGACCCCCGGAAGGAGCATTGCAGCAGTCTAAATCTGCCAGCTCGGGAAATGTGCCCTGTTGAAGGACAGCATTGCAAAATCGTGGCGTCATACGGCCCTTTCCACCAGAAAGGTTCCCACAGCGTCATTTGCGAGACTTTTGCATCACTTTCCCTTGCGCTCCCCCAGGTTACGTCACTGTTTTCCCAGCACTGTCCATGGGATAACGTTGCATAACTCCAGGGAGGCTTACAGCGTTCTCGGGAAGCACCCGGGCTTGGCCGCGGGCCGAGGAGGATTCCCAGATTAGATGGCCTGTTGGTCTAATCCAGTACATTCTTGGCTCCGTCTGGGGCACAAGCCCCGCTTTCCTCCCAAATACTGCCGGCTTGAAATGGGAAAGAAAGGCAGAGCGTGCATGACTGCTGAGGCAGCAGAGCCCGCTCACCCTGCCAGAAGACGCGGTGTCCCCGGCAGTGCCGCAACGCCTCCCCGCCCCAGCAGCCGAAGCCGCTGCTGCAGCAGGGCAACAAAACAAGCGGGGAGACGAAGCGACGTTGCTTAAACCCAGGAGGTTCCTTTCCC
>NW_010522014.1:11272-12353 GCF_000687285.1 Phaethon lepturus
GCAGGCGGGCCTCCCCTCCCCCGCTGCCCGCCCCACCTGGCACTGACGCGAGGAGCAACATCCCTGGCAGACACAACCAGCTGCTCCGGGCTGTCCTCCCGCCTGCTGATGGGGGACCGGCGGCCAGGCCCAGCCCAGCACGCCCCCCTCCCTTCCCCTCTGCTCGGGGCGTCCAGGGGGCTGCCAGCGCTCAGGGTGGCCTCCAGGCATCTGCGACACCTCTGCCAGGCCATCTGGGCCCGCAAAGGCGCTTCTTTGTGCCCTGAGGCATGGAGCGGCACAACTCCCAAAACCCTGACGCAGAGAGAAGTGGAGCAATGACTGAGGTGTCACCAGTCCCTCCCATTACAGACGGGCGTAGGCACGGCACGACTGTGGTGACACTCCTCCTGCAGCTAAAATGATCTCCAGCATGCATTTCCCACAGGGGAAAACTGTCAGGGACCATGACATTTCCCCCCTGCCATTTTAAAAGCGGGAGCGAGGACCAGACCAAGATGAGGTGAGGGTATCCCTGCTGAGGGCTCCCAGTAATCCCTGTTTATGGCTTTGCTGCCAGACACAAGGTACGGTTCCTATTACGGCCCTCATTTCTACGCCCCTTTGTCTCATTTCAGCGCATCAGTGCCACCTCACGTCACAGGCACGTGAGCCGAGAACCTCTAACGGGTGCCGAGGCAGAGACAGCAGCGCAGCAGTAACTCAGCGCTTCGGGTCCTGGCACCACCGGCTCCTGGCACAGCACAAAAGCCAGGACAAACTCCAGCGCTGCGGCGTTACGCGCAGGCGCTGGAGCCGCATCCCCCCGCCCCCGGTTGCACTGTGACTCCCGGTGACACGGAAATTTTGCAGGAATCATCCCAGCGAGCACCTCGGAGGGGAGGACGATTCCTGGTGCGGGTGGATGGCGTGGGCAGGGAAGAACAGGGAGGGAGGGATGGAGGGCAAGTGCTGCGGGCGGCCATGACTCACCTGCGTGGATCCCACACAGCTACCGGGCCGCCCGCGTCAGCAGGGCTGCGCTACGGCCATGCGTGCTGTCTCCTGGGTGCAGGGCTAGCAAAAGCAGAAAAGCTCCTTT
>NW_010522014.1:12507-12823 GCF_000687285.1 Phaethon lepturus
CTCCCAGCATGCAACTGGTGTCAAGAAAAAAATTCCTTTAAACTTTTTGAACTGACACTTTTTAATTTTATTTTTTTTCACTTGAGTATACCTCAAGGGACATTCTGAATACCTCCCTGTTTGGGTTCCTTGCTATTTCTATCTCAGCTGCAGTAGCAGAGCTGTGTGAATAATTGATTAATGTTCCAGGCAGATCTCAAATAAAAAAAATTAAGCTTCCTCATAGACTGGAACCTGCTTTCTTCCCTCCAAATAGCAATTTTCTATTCAGAAAAGCACCCAGTACTTTTAATCTGTTAATTTCTTTCTCTCTTCC
>NW_010522015.1:0-12434 GCF_000687285.1 Phaethon lepturus
CCACCCCCGGTACACACAGCTCGGCCACGCAGAAAATGGCGCCAGAATAAAGAAATACCCCGCTTTAATCAGTTTGTCTTGAAGGCATGTCGTTTAAAGGGAAGGAGGGTGGTGAAAGATGGCTGCAGACATGCGTTTCTGCTAATTAAGTTGTGCTAAGAGGAGCGTGCACATTCCAGCGATTGCTGGCGGCAAAAGGAGGGCCTGTGGCCTAATCTGCGAGCTGCCCGAACTTGCCCGGACACTTAGTCTGGTAATGCCACGTGTAGATCTGTTCTGGCAGGCACACGCATCTGTTTTTATGCTACGCAGGAGCCCTGGGTTCACAGACTTCACCAACTCTCCCTTGTCTTTCCTGTGGGTATTTTCTACACCTTAAGTTACTGGTTTCCTCAGCCTGGTTCAAAAACGATACGTTACCCAGAGTGTTTGGCTCAGGACGTGTACAACTCGCCACTTACACAAGCCACGGAAAAGGATGAAGTCTTGAGCTTGACCTGGTGATCACTGTTTCGGAAGAATGCACACCCCTGCTCAGAAACACGGGCTTTGCTAAGGGGCACTTATGCACCCACTGCGGGTTAGTTAAAGACTAGGGTTTAATGTTGGATTGCTTGGGGAAGCTATTGTTGAAAAAAGAACAGAAACAGTTCAGCAGTCAAGAAGGTCTAAATGCCAAATAACGTCTTACCTGTTGCGTTACACAGCTCTGAATAGCTTTCAAGTAGAAGAATAAAGAGTACTAGATCACATAAAAGGTAGCCACAAGAGCAAGTGCCGACCTAGCACTGGAAACTGTGACTCACTAGTCTGCGCTTTTCTCGTTACTTCTGTCCCTTTTATCCCACTATCTGTGTTCTTCCCTCATGACCAGCACCTCGCACAGAGGAAGCAAGATGCATATATAATTCAACGCTTCCTTTCCTGTGGATGGAGCTTGAGCACCTCCTTCGTCTCCAGTTTTCCTATTGACAATTGGGAAATGCAAGCCTTTTTGTGAACCCTGAAATTAAAGTAGTGGTTTGTTTTTGACGTAACAGAGTAATGCCTTTTTCCAAGCATCTGTTTGCTGTTTGAGTATCCTGCATTGTTTTATGTCCAGTCAAGCATTTTCAATTAATAAATCTGAGCATCTCTTGCTCCATATGTACTAGAAACTAATACAGACAAAGTTAAGAGGAAAAGACCTGTTAAATTCTGTAAATTAGATCAAAGTTAAGATGCAGGAATTACATTATGGATCAACTGCTGCTTCCCCCACCTCACCACACACGCACTCTGAAAAGCAACACAAAACTAGGCTTTGTCCATTTTACAAAAATAGCTCTTAATGAGATTTAATGCCTGTCTCCATTTTACAGATGTTCCAGACAAAAATCAACCTGCATATTTTATACATAAGAACAGAACTTGTGACAAGTTGGAACATCCCCTCTGAGCTTGAGTCTTGTTTGAATGAGTGTAGAAGGTCACCTGGGTAAAACCTGCCTCTAGCTTGTTAAAAATGTCTACGGTAACGTCAAGTTTTCCCAACAATGATCCAGGAAAAAAAAAAAAAGACAAAAAAAGACTTCACAACAGAAACAATAATTCCTTACCATCAAGATAAGGAATATCTGGTAAGGTAATTAAAAAATGCACCAATGTTTCCATGAACTATAAAGCATTCAAAATGGCTACTATAGAGTTATATAAGAAGGGAGCACCTACAGGTTGGATCTTTTCTCCTTAACTTAATTAGGAAGCTAGAAAACTATTTCTGAAGACAGAAGAACACCAACAATCTTATCCTGGCGAGGTTATCTTCATTACCTGGAAGTTTTGCACCCACAGGCAAAACAAGGTGTTTTACCCTCTAGAGAGGCAAGCAGGCTGCATTTTGAGACTTCTTAAAATTCTCCCTCCCAGACAAGATTTCCAAAGCAAATGCTGAAACTGTCTCAAGTTAAGATATAAATAAATAAAGTGGAGTGACAGGACTCCAATAGAGTATCCTGACTTATGCTACAGCAGAAAATAGTCTCTTCTTAAATCCAAGCATAAAGTGGTTTGAAATAATTTACACGTGATCCATACCCTGTGACATGTCACTATTTTTGGTTCTTGTTCTCTCAGGCATTTAGGAGATTCATGTGGGATTCGGAGTGATTAACTACATCCACTCCCAGGAGTTCCGGATGTTGTCACAGGTATCAGAGTCTTGCCAATGAAATCTGAGGTCTACTGCCACACTGCAATGCTTAATGAGGACAGCACAGGATTTTAATTAATTCATGCTGATTCTTTGAGTGTTGCTGTATTTTAGTCTTGAGTGTGGAGGTCTAGATTTAGAGTTGAGTTTCAGGACAGACAGCAGCACTATTTATTAGCACTTATTAGTCCAGTCTCACAGCAATTAGAAAAGACTCAAGTCACTCTTCAAGTTAGTTTGAGGACCAGAAGAATAGTGATGAAGTTTCACTATCCGCTGAATGCACGTGCTGCAGGCTCAGCAGTGGTACCTCGGGGCTCCCTGCGATTATCTGAAGGCAGCAAGTGAGGTTTGGGTACCCTTTAGTTCCGGGACTCCGAGGATGTCGGGCTGCGAACTGTTGACATCAGGTGGGACTTGTACGTCTTGCTCAGGCCAGTCATCCAGAACTTGAGAAGCTTGACGTTGTCCTCCTCTGAGGCTCCCAAAATGCTCAGCAGTTTTTGGGTATCCTCCTTGGGTCTGCTATCCACTTTAGTGAATTTAAAGAGGACCTTCACTTTACTGCAGAAACAAGAAACTCCTGTCACTATTACAATGGATTTGCATGCATCAGACAGGGAATGAGCAGTAACTGTAGCTTCTCTCAGCACCTACTGCAACTAAGTGTTAATAAAAGCTTCAAACAATATCCTATGAAAACTGTTCTCATGCTTTGAATTGAAGAAGGGCGGGGGGAAGAGGAGTACAAGAAAAGGGGAGATTAGTTAGCAGGATTACTCATTTTCAGTAGTAATATGAATAATTCTGTTTTTTCATTCTAGCGAAAAGTAAAACAATTAGTTATGACAACTAGGAATCTCCCTGGGAGACACACCTAGTGCCCATCTGGCCTTCAGGTAAATTCACAAAATTGTAATGTTCCATGAATTATTTCACACGACTGTCTGGTCTTCCCTTATAACTACTTGCACCTTTGAAATGCAGTGCCCGAAGGCACAATCATGACATCTGTTTGCTGTGTTATCTGCACTGGAATATAGGGCACACTGACAGGCATATATGTATTTGCATACTTAATCCTCATAACGTATATTAAGGCAGACAAGTATTGACATGTAGGTAACCTACAGATGCGTGAACTGAAGCATAAAGGTTAAGAACCGCTGAAAGCCAAAGAGAGGGTTAGAACTAGAGTAGTAGAACTCCGATACTCTTAGCTCCCAACAGTAAAGCCAACTACTCTCAAGACTAAAGCAGAAGTTACCTGACTACAAGTTTGCCCCGTACTCTGCCGTAACCATTCCAGGATTAGCCCCAAAGCTGTTTTTCTGAAAGCAATGTAGTTGTACTTACTTCATCCACTCCTCCTTCAGGCAAACGAGGCACTGATCCACAACATCTACAGAAAGGTTCTGGTTGGTCAGGGCAGCTTCGATCTTGTTCAAGATTGTAGGGCCAACTACAAGATCGGAAAGAGGGGAAAAAGGGTGAGAAAGAGGACACGCAAGCTGTAAGTTACCCGCTTACACCTTTACTAGTAATTGTTAGCAAGGACTAGTCCAGTTAATCAAATGACCTGGGCCTGAATACCTGCTGGAATTACAGACAAGAATACACATTTGTTCTACTTCTTATTCTGTTCAAGAGCACTAGTCTGCACTCATTTTTCACCAGTACTTTGGTCTGGTACATGAATGCATCTTCCTCTGTAAGCAGAAAGCTACGCTGTTAGTAACAGCACAGACATTTCAACATAGAATTTGTCTTGATTAGTTCACAGATAGTCTTCCTCAAGTCAGGAAGAAACCTACCTATTCTACAAGGATATACCCCCCTGTATATCTGTGGCCTGCCTTGAGTTCATTTCCATGGAAGAGGAGCTAAAGATCATCCCACTAGAAAAACGTCCAATCCAAGCAGCAACATGGAATTTTGTGAAAGATCCTGGGATGTGCACACAGGTTCAGGAGCTGTTTTCTTCACACCCACTTTTAAATTGAAGTTGTTCAGATTTTGTTGTTTCTAGTCCCTTATCAAAAGCTCATTAAAAAATGCAGTTATGAAAAATCTTCATTCTTTGTACAATATACATACGTAAATATAAAAATATAAAACCTCAATTTCAAAGTCTCCACTTACTCTTGATTTAATGTTCCTCTTGTTAAGGGCAGTTCCAGGATATAGTACAAAAACAAACCGACAACCAACCCAAGGCATTCCTTTCCTGGACCACTTTTTGGAATTCCCTAGGAGGCTTTTTTCCCAGCAGTCCGTGGCCTAATAAGTTTGATGCTGTGGTGGAGAAAAGACCTTTCAGTGACTATTTTTGTCCAGAAGCTTCTGGACATGCCACTGGTTGGATGCAAAGTAGACTACTGTAATTATACATGTGGGACCTACAACAGCTGCTGGAGCACAGGAAGAACACTACAGAGGGAGTAAGTCTCTGCTTTGCATTGCACCCGTATCTTCAGAGGACAGAGCAGGAAGGATTAGCCATCTCTCAAGTCTTTTGAAACAGTCAATGAGGCCAATTCATCTAAATTAAGACTTCCCAGAAAACATGAGACTGATGAGCCTGACTCAAATCACATCTAGATGCACATGCTCAAGTCCTTGAACAAAGTAGGGGTAAAAAAAAAAAAAAGATCTGGGCATTTCTGTATCAGTCACACTTGTCTATCAAGTAGAACACGGGAGATGAGTAATGTCATGGTCCTTATAAGCTAGTCTTACTCCAAATAAACACACAAATATTCCAGGATAGAAAACATTCACTGTGGGTTATAGAAGAGTTTCTCTACAATTGCTACTATACACATTACAGTATTTGTGTCTCATTTCTGAAAATTAATAAGCAAAATGCTGATCTGGTAAAACAGACAGACTATAGTAAACCTCACCTCAAATATCAGTACCTCAATTGTATACTGACCTGGCTTCTACTCAGACTTCCTTAAGGGCCAGTACGTGAACAGCATAAAAAAGTTAAAAATGCTCTTTTAACCTCAGTGATACAGGTTCTTTCTGCTTTCAAATCACCCACCTCGATCTGCTGCAACAGGGCTACCGCTGGTGACAACAAACTCATACTTGTTGAGAGACTGCTCATCATCAAACAGAGTTGGGTAGAGACTGGACCGAGTAGCAGTGCGAACTTCCACAAGGACCGCAAACTCTAGAGCGACAGGAGCCCAAAAGAACATTAACTGTACTAGCCTAGATTCTAAAATACAGCTACATACCCTGCGCCAAGAAAGCACAGCTGTCAGCTTACAATATTTGGCCCAGCATTAGCCTTTCCTCCAAAGGAACCAGGACTCAGCTACGGTATGATCAGTGCTTAAAGCAGGTGTCACACCTTTCAAATACTGATCAGGCAAGGATATGGGGAAAACAAAATGAAGCAGTACAGGTTTTAGTTCATGCAGCTTTGTTAGACTATCTGCCAATACTTAATTAAAAAAAAAAAATCTTACGTCCTTTAATATAAGATGATAGTGAAAGGAGAGAGTTCCGCAACAGGTTCTTACCAGACGATAGTATGTGGGACGGGATTTGGACGTGTGGGCTAAGCCCTAGGAAGTTACACCGATATGCCTCTTCATACTGGTCACTGTAGGGGATGATCCGCACACAACCAACAGGCAGCATAGTCTAGAGAAGGAAGGAAACGCTTCAAGAGAAACACTGGAACTAAGCAGGTACAGTACAATTTTCTCCGTGACTTCCAGGGCCAGCCAAGACTTGGAGCAGTGCTCAGGCAAGATGCTCCTGATTTGGAGGATCAGAAGTATCCTACTCGGCTTGAAAGATTATGCAGTTGCTGAGGTCAACGAAGACATCCAAAGGTTGAGGGTTTTTTGCTTGGTGGGTGGTTTTGGTTTTTCTGGTTGGTTGGGGTTTTTTTTTTTAAAACCATGTAATTTTAGAACACGTTCTCCACAAGATTACATATTAGAGACAGGTCATTATGAAGGCTGCTCTACTAGAGCAATACATGTAAAAATATGTAGCCAGGAAACAAAGGAAAAAGTTCCTACCCGTAGCACATCAAAAGCAGACTGGACAAGATCCGTATCTCGAGCTTTCCAGATGACCTGGTTCCCCATCAGAACATGCCAAGCCAGCATGCGGAAAGCTGATGCCCCAAGAACCTGGGGAAAAAAAAAAAAAAAGAAACCAAAACCAAAAACAATTCTGGATTGGTTATGAAAATTTGCGAAACGTCCAGTTTGCCCTGCCAAAAACATGACTGCCACATAAGAAAATGGCTAGAACTGAACAGCAGAAATGAATGTGAAAATTGGTCTTGTGCACAGAGTAATAGCTCCAAACCACAGCACCAAGACCATGTATTTCTTTGACAGATGCGAAAGGCAGTGGACTGTCATGCAAAGCGATATTCACCCCCATCTATGGTTTCAAGAACAAACAGCACCAAAGTATCACTTTGCCAACATGCCTAGCCACTGATCCAATTCAATATCAAACACATTAAGAGAACAGTTTAATTTCTCGGTTGCTCAAAATTCTTCAGTGCTCTGGCTAAGACTGCATCAATCAGCCCACTTGTTGGCCAAATTAGTAGGTTTGATACAATGGACACATGGACGCATTCCATGTTTGGAATGGGACTGGACAACTTCTATTAGATGATAACAACTTTCAGGCATTTCTCTGATCTAGGTTATGTTCACAACGGTGATTCAGGCATGAAAGATTGAACAATATTCTTAGACAAGCCTGCAAAGGCACATACTTGCACACCACAGTGGTGTAGTTCAACAGCTTCAAGCATTCCAAATCAGGAGACAGTAGAACAAAAGGAGGCTGAAGACATAAAGCAGGTTATTTGTGAAGAGTATCCAGGAAAACAAGCTGGTGTGAAAGAGACTGTGGGTCAAATGCAGTGAACCTTCCCCCTCAGCCAGGTAACTGAAAGCACTGGATAAAAGCTAGATCTGTACAGAACCATTTGCTTTGTTTGTAAATGATTTTTTTTCCCCACTCTGAAACACATTTGTTTTAAGCAAATAATACTTGGCTTTGGAGATGCTGCACGATCTCTGTGTTAAATTACTGTCACTGCTCTTGGGAAGCAGAAAAGGGCAGAATTTGAGAGAAATCATATGATCCCATCCCACATGACTGATGACCACTAGAGGCCCACATGATCTCAGAGGAAGGGAGCGTCCTCAGAGATGCAGTTAACACCGTGTTACTGGCTGTGTAGGCACTGTGTTGAACGCAGAACCAGGAAAGACTGCAGGAAATAAATGTATCTTGTCAAAAAACATTATCTGGAGAAAAGAGGTTATTAGCTTGTGAATTCAGCATCAGCGTAACCGTGCTCCCCTCTTACCTGTCTCATGTGCCTGAGAGAGCGAAAGACAGACAACCTTCTGTGAGCTACATTCCAGCTGTTGCAATCTGGCATCAGAGATGTTTCAGGTGAGCATTTAGATAGCTCCTGCCCTTCTACAACATCTGGCTGGGAAGAAGGCTTCTCTTCTTCCTCGGAACCATCCCAGCCTTCTGACTCTTCTTTCAGGTCTAGCACAAAAAAGGCAGTGGTCATAAAAACTGCTGCTCTCTAGGAACAGGAACCGCCTGAGACATGCCTATACGCGCTGCAGGCAGTTGATTTTAGCTGTATGTGGGGAGTCCAGAACACAGTAACTGAAAGTACTAGTGTCACAGACACACCTAAAGTGTACTAAAGTTTCATAGTTCAGATATAAGACAGCCACTGAAGGGTCAAGAAGGCATTTTCATCTTCTACAGAACACAAAGTCACATCTTTTGACCAGCTACATGTTCTCTATTCTCGCTTTAAAAGTCATGGCCAAAGCTTTGAGGCAGGTTTTGTATATTCTAGTCTAAATGGATTGATAAAATAATTCAATGCAAGAAAAAAAAAATTATGATCCTTTAATTTTAGAAATTTTGTAGGAAAAGGAGCAAGAAGTCCATATGTTGTGACTGCCAATTCTTCTGGCCATCGAAATTCATTAGGAGGGCCAATCCAGCCAGAGAGAACAATAACCATGATGATGCAACACTCCTACACAAGTAACAAACACCACATGGGTGTGCAGAGAGCCTACGAGGCCAAGGGCCTTGATTTCACATTCCTGTCAGAGTCGTCTCCATGTGAGAGAGCACATCAGCTACTGCAGAGACTACCAGTAAGGTAAAGTTGATGAAAGATTGCTGTGCTTATGATGCTGACAAAAGGACTTGGTCTTTTACCATCCCGAGCATCCTCTGGTCTTGGGAAGACCCAAGCTGGTCTTCCAGCTCTGGAAACTTCTCTCTCACCTGCAAGTTTTTCCATCTGAACAAGGGTGTCTTCTGTTGGTGCCCCCTCCAGAAGCTTCTCTGTAAGTCGGCTGCCACAAGCTTTCAAAAGCCTGGAGACATTGGAAGAAATAGAAGTAGCGTTCATTAAGTCTGCTTAGTAGGCACAAAAAACCAGTAATAAACTTGGTGCGATGAGCTCAACAAAAAAATCCAACCATTAACCAATTTGTTTTTCAACACATCTCTACGCTTTCCTTGGTGTGGTAACTATCAATGCACCTTACAACCGCTGCCACTCAAAGTCACTGGAAGGCCTATCATTTTGCAGTTACTTTGTGCAACATACTTGTCCCCCATCCAAGTCACATGCCAGTGTTGCAACCCTCTCTGTGGCATCTTTCCAGGGAAGTTTGACGAGCAAGTCAGGCACTGAAGCAACTGGACTCTCACAGACATGCTACCGTGCCAAATGGCTGCACCTCCCACGCTGCCTATCACAATACATGGGCACTTCCAGGTCAACAACCACTGTACTTCAAGTGTGAATCCAAGGTATAACACACTGGGGGTAGGAGCATCTTTTCTTGCTTTTTTCCATACTTGCTTTCATATTGCAAAGCCTTTCCATCTAAACAGACATGGCTTCCATTAGCACCCACATTAGCAGGTTTACTTCACAGCAACAAGACTTTTTTTGTCATAAAGGCATCAGCAGGCTGCTGTCTTTCTGTGCTTAGCTCCTTCCAATTCAGAGCCTACTTAGCAAAGTCCAACTTACTACCTCAAGAAAAAATACCCAAACACACTAATCCCATTCCCACCCTTTGAGAATATGGCAATAGTGAAGGAGCTGTAGAAGCTAGAAACACAAGTAGCATTACCAAGCAAAGGAAGTATGCAAACATGCCCACAGGTTTTCATCGTTGGTCAACGATGTTAAGGAGCGGGCTGCATTGCCATTCCGCTGGTGCAGGAAGGGAGTGAAGGCTGTGTTCATCCGCTGGGCACGCTGAGGGCACCCATACTGCTCTGCTTCAAACACCTACACCACAGAAGAAGGGCAGTATAAGAGACTGAAAAAAGATAAAAATGCTTACATAAAACTGAGCCAAAAAAAACCCAACAAAAAATACAAAGTGAAAAGGATGCGTCACACACAGTCACTCAAAATATGCTGCAAATTATGGGAAAAGGGAGGGAAGGGACATCTTATTCTTAGATTGACTAAAATTATCATTAAGTAACATTTGTGCTCCAAAACCATTGTCCTTCGCAACTTTAGTTACTTAAATTTCTAACAGAGCTATTGTCTAGCAGTTAGGTCTGTGAAAAGTGTTATGACTGGCTTAAAATGGCAAAGGCATCCTGTTCCTTCTCTCCTACAACCCAGGAAATGCACCGTCCTCTCATCCCTTGTGTCAACCTGAATGACCACGCTGGCTGCAATAGCTGGATCAGCTTTTTGACTCAGCTGTAAATCAACTATCATAATGTTTTACTAACGGTGAGTCAAATGGACTCTGTGCACTGACCTACCTTAAGTGCTTTACCCTGAAGCTCATCAATGATGCCTCTGATTTTTCCCAACAAGAAAGGCCAGGAGTTGATGAGGTAAATCCGGTCCATCATGATAGTGATGATGCTGTACCAGCGCTGGAAACCTCGAGCCAGGCTGTCTTTGATAAAGAAGGTGTGGCTGAACACAAAACCATGCTGTTCATCTCCGAAAAAAATAGGGCCTTCACGTCCTGGGCAGACCTGGAGGGGCGGGACACGTACACCATAGCACATGACACAGCTGAAACGGTAATAAACTGAAAAAAGCTTCCTGCCATTTAACACACACTTGGTGAATAAAACAAGCCTTTTTAGGTTATCCTCCAAAACCCAGGGTCAAACAGACCTCCAGAGGTATCCTACAAACACTACAAAACCCTCAATTTAACTGTATTGTACAAATTCAGCTCTATTCAACTATGATACTGTTGAGAATCCACAAGGGATTTTGCTGACCCTGACACACAAATGCTCATTGATCTGTAAGGTTCTCCCTTCACTTCCATGAGATGCTGAATGTTAATGGTCTACAAAGATCAAATATTTATTGGCACTAAACAACAGACTCCAATGTTTTTACAAAAACAGTTTATCTTACAAAGAAAAACAATAAAGACACACGAGCAAAAACAAGAAAGGGAAATTTTTGGTCTCACAAGGTGAGAGGAAGGAACCCACAAGGTAATCAAAGATCAACCTTAGAAATTCTCACCAATCCTGGAATGAACAGACTTTCATCTCTGTCTTTCCACCCCCATTCTCTCCTTTTTCCAGGCTGCACAGAGCAGCCAGGATCAGCAAAGCACTATCTTGGATTTGAAACGATACATAAGGCCATAAATAGGTTTTCTTCTGGTACTGCAAGACGGTTACCTCGCAGCTCAGACTGCGAACACAGGCCTGGCGCACGATGCTGAACAGCTGGGGGTGGTTCGGGTGCTGGTGACTGACATACTTGATTGAAGTTTCTTTGTCATGGCTGACATATCCAGGGTGTCCTCCTGCAAGAGAGCGGCAACCCTGAAGACAGAAAAGCAAATCCAGCCATAAATGAGCATGCAGTTATCTAAGGTTTCCAAAGGCCTCTGCATTTTCCTTTCAAAACGTAAGGATGCATTGTTTACACATACAGATAAGAACATAAACACTTAGAAGACAAGAAATAGGAGTCAGGGTCAGGAATTGAACCCAGCTCCTTGCATAGAACTCTGTGCCATATACTTCCTCTGCTCTTATCTTCATTTTCCACCATTTAACTTGGTTGTGAATTTGGTGCTGGCTGTACAAGTGGTAAAATTCAGTTAACAGCAGCTGTGAAAACCACTGGCCTAACAAAACTGGCCAAAACCTAAAAGAGAGTAAACAACAAATACCTCAGAACTAGTACTAATAGTTGACAAGCATGAGAACGACTGAGAACATATATTTTTTTCCTGTTGTTTTAATTGCCTTTTTTTTTTTTTTGGTGTCCTAATCAATACTGCTCTTAAAATTACTATTAATAAATGACTGGGTTAATCTAAAAAAGTAAATGCTCTTCAAGGATGAGGAAAGCATTTCTCAGCCACAAGAGAATCACAGGTCATAGGGCTTAAAGAGACCTCAAGACACCACCTCGTCAAGGTCTACATACTCAACAACAGTTCCTTCATCCTCTTGTCATGGATCATTACAGTTTATGAGAACTTGGAGATCTTCTGGTACTGGTAGTCACATACAAAATGAGTGTAGCTCACTTCCCCCCCCCCAAATTCAATTTGCATTAAAGAATCCAAGAGCCCTTCAGTTAAGCCAAGGGCCACTGATGTCTGCACACACATATTCACACTTGCCTCACACATGTCTGACTTCTTTGGCCCTGGGCTGCTGGAGTCGGCACTGGCACCTTCTGCTGGGCTGTGCGAGCGAATCCGACTGCTCATTTGAATACCACCCTCTTCCTCTTCTGCCTGCTCATTCTGCCCAGAGATGTCCCCACTGCTGGCGCCTTGGGGAAGCGGCGAGTGTAGAACCTCAGTACAGAAGAGGGTGCGAGGACCGTGGAGCTCACAAAAATGGCAGAGAGCAACAATAGCATTCATAGTGAGAGCTCAGCACACCCGTCAGGCCTCCTACAGGCAAGGGAGAAAGCACACAGTATCAGCACAACAAACAGACATTAAAACATCTCTTAGGCCTGTCTGGTGCAAGTACTCCTCTACATCCCTCCAGGAGCGGCTGGCCTCATGCTCAGCCTAAGGGAGCAGCACAACTCTGCCACAGGGTGACCTGGGCGATGCCTTGATGGGATGGGACCAGAGCAGACCGGTCCCCCCGTGCCCAGACACCTCCGGTCTCACAGCGACAGACTGGGGTCTGACACACCAGACCTCTGGGC
>NW_010522016.1:0-5809 GCF_000687285.1 Phaethon lepturus
TGGTGGGGAGCCCTGGTCCGGCCGCCCGTGGGGAGATTTGCGGGATGGGGGGGGAATCTAGGCCCGAGTTTACGGGGCGGGAGAGACCGGGGGGCACTAGGCCGCGGGGAGGCCCCGTTATCGGGGGCCAGGCCTCGGGCTGGAGAGCCCTGGGTTGGGGTGGCTGCTCCGGGCTCCCTCCTCTTCCCCGTAGTTGTAGGGAAGAGCCACGGCGGAAGCACCGTTGAGTTCCCAGCGGTGGCACCGGGGCCTTCCACCCGAGGGTGCTCTGCCGCTCAGCAGCTCCGTCTGTGCCGCCGTGCCCAGAGCACCGGGACCTCTGCGGTTCCCTGCTGCTCGGGCCAGTGTCCCACTCGCTGACCTGGTGTGTCAGGAAGCATCACACAGAGTCGAGTGTCCCCTTGCTGGGATGTGGCAACGGTGGCAGCGTGGCTCTGGGGTGCGCTTCTGGGCCTCGGGTGTGCTCCCGCGTGAGCGAGGGGCGCTGCCTGGCTCTGCTCCTGGCTCTGAGAGCAGAGCGTGAGAAGCTGCCTCAGCTCCTAAGTGTGAATGAACAACAGTAGTACAAGTGTCCTCAGGCCTCCGGCGCTGGTGGTAGAGCTGAAACACACCTTACCCCAAAGTGCGTCTCTGCCCCACTTGCATCAGCTCTTGTCTCTTGGTGAACATCAGATAGTTTACAGTCTTTAATATGGTGATGTGATTTAATGTTAATGATCAAAAGTTTGGACTGCTCAGTTTTCCTTCACAGGAAAACAATGGGACGGGAGGCCAGCAGCTCAGGTGTTGAAAAGTAGTTCAGAAAGGTCTTACAGGAAACAGTGATCTGCGGGGTGTTATTTAAGTGTTAGGCTTTTCATACAAACTAGCACTGTTATTTTATTAATTCTGGTAGACACCTGAATGCAACTATTTAAATCAGCAGTGTTTACTGCTTATCTCTTGTTCAGATGTTGATGCCCAAGAAGAACCGAATTGCCATCTATGAACTCCTTTTTAAGGAGGGAGTGATGGTGGCTAAGAAAGATGTCCACATGCCGAAGCACCCCGAGCTTGTCGACAAGAATGTGCCCAACCTCCATGTCATGAAAGCCATGCAGGTAGGGAGGCGAGGGTGGACTGCCAGCCAGCTGGGACCTGGGCACACGAGATTGTGGCATACCTATGGATAAACATCCTCAGCTGTTACCAAATAAACATTGCAGCACACCATCTTGCATTTGCCATTTGTATCCTCTTACCGTTGTTTTCCCATTTTCCTGACTTTTGCTATTTCCTCTTTGATTTATTGTTCCCCACAGACTGTAGAAGATTATTCTTTTGTGGATCCGCATCTCTAGCTCAATTTTTGAAGTAGCCTTGTATTTTCTCACAGAATGGGAACGATGCTGTAATTTTGTCCTGTGAACTTCTATCTATTTCTAAATTTTTATTCCCAACATACCCCTGTAAGCTGTTGTGTTCATAAAAACATGTGGTGAGGGTATTGATCGGAGATGTTGAATGATAATAAGGATCACACATGAACTAACTGAGAATTCTGTTTCTAGTCTCTCAAATCCCGTGGTTATGTGAAAGAGCAGTTTGCGTGGAGGCATTTCTACTGGTATCTGACCAACGAGGGTATCCAGTACCTGCGTGATTACCTTCACCTCCCCCCTGAGATTGTCCCCGCAACCTTGCGCCGGAGCCGCCCAGAGACTGGCAGACCACGGCCCAAAGGTAAGCGGTGGTTGAGAGGTGACTGCTGAGTCAGCAGGAGGAAGCAGGGAATGAGGTTAAGCATGTTAGACAGCACAGGTGTGGTGGGTAGTCATCTGAATGTCAGCTTCCAGAGCAGACTGGTGTGAGTGGTTGTGATTTTGGGATGTATACACATTAATAGATCAAGGAGGCACATAGAGGTTTTACTGCTTTTGTATTTGGCACTAGTCTGATGGCCACTGGCCTACTGAAAAGTTTCAGAGGGCTAAAGAAAGCTGTGGGGCTGACTGGGAGAAACACTTTGAGAGTGGGACTTGGCCTTCTCTGGTAACACAAGTGACTGGAATTACTGAGAGCAGGCGTGCTGAAACTACAGGCTGTGGATTGAGGTTCCAGTTGGTGCGCAGACATGGCTGAGGTCCGAGACAGGGGATGTCTCTAGCTGACAGGGCTTTTCAAAAACTCTTCCTGTCTTTTGAGAAGAACAATCACTGCAGTTCTCCCTCGGGAAGATGGTGTGTGCACTGCCTGTCTCATCCAGTGGGTACAGAGGACCTTGTCTCTGGCTGAGTTATCCTTAGAAGAACTGCCTGGGAGGCTGTTGTATGAAAGTTGAGTGGCCTTGGCTAGGATTGCTGAGAAAGGGAGCAAACTTGAATTTGAGTGTAGCACATGGGCACAGGATTCAATGACTAAAAGTGAAAGCTAAGTCTGGGTGCTGGATGTTCTTCACATGGGGGTTCCGCTGTGGCATCTGTGGTCAAGTTGGATACCCACTGGTTTTTTTGGATACCCACTGCCAGTTTTCTGGCTTTATCACGTACACTTAGTGAGCTGTTGGGCAAGTCAGATTATTAAAGCTGCCTTCACTTTTTAAAAGATTTACAACAAATACATGTGGTATATTGGGCTTGTAGTTCTGATTTTTTTTCTTGGTGGGTTTTCCATAACCCAAAGTGAAAGAGATGCTGGTCCTGCAAACAGATGTGTTGCTGATGCTGACTTCTCAGATTGCCTGCAGCTGCCTCTTTACAGGTGCCTCCCTACAAAAAGTGTTGTAGACCCACCTGCAGATGGCTGAAATGTATTTCCAGGAGGTATTCTCCTCCGGTCGCAAGTAGCAATGTTAAATAACGTTTGGTTTGCAAACCTGCCTGTTCAGTCCACACAGGGCAGAAGCTACACTTTTCCTTGCAGATGCTTGATATTGGCCTGTGAGTGGCTTGTGAACCATTTTGATAGTGTTTGTGGTGAGCAATGCCATATAGTCGTGCAGTATAAATAAACTTGAGGTGAATGTGCTGAAGCCACCATGCCCCTCAGTTCAGTTCTTAAAGGGTTACTGTGCTCCAAGCTAATACTTCAGAATAGGGAGGATGGTTGCGTTGCTTGTACACGTTTCGAAATGCTCTGCAAAATCCCTTCTGCTTGGTTTTCCTGGTTTCTTGTCCAGTAGTAGAGAAGAAACACCACAGTGCAGAATGTGGATTGTAAAATTGCCCGGAAGATCTTTGGGGAGATAAAAACTTCTGGAAACATAGAGAAAGGAGAGAGACAATGACTGCAGCCGTGGTTGCCAGGAAGCATTGCCACGTCTCCAGGGGCAAGAAATGTTTCTTCTCCCTCAGGACAGGAGATGGTGGCTCTGTCTGCCTTGTGTGGAGTTGCCTCTTGTGTTTACCAAGAATAATGTTGTAGGATGTCATCCTGACCTTAAAGAAGGTGTGTGAGAGGGGAGTCCTGCATGACAAAGCTCTTTCTGGTATATGGCAGGAGTCTGCTCTTCCTGCTTCTGAGCTACATCGTATCCTGTCAGCAGGTACTGGAGATGGAGGCTGTGGGCATGGGTTGCTGAAGAGTTCACCTCCATCTCCTGTGATTTGTTTTTTGGCCTAACAAAACTGTAATGTCATGTCCCTAGTAAGGAAATAATTGCATTCAAAGTAGGAAGATGATAGTTTATTTGATCTCTTGAGCAGCTTTGGATGTTACCAAATTTGTTCTTTAGATGCTGTGTTTATCCAGCAAGCTAAAGAAACTGCATATCTAATGGGAACGTGGGGCTTATGGTTTGGCTCAGGGAACCTGAGCTTATGGTTGCTCAGGGTTTCTGCAGTGAGGAAGCTTTACTTTGCAGCATCACAGCCCTTTTCACAGGTCACAGCAGTGCCAGTGACCTCATTCGGTCCACACCTTGGCAGGGTTAGCTGGTAGTGCTGCACAAATTGTCTCTTTCTGTGCTGTTTCTCTGTGGATTACCTGCCTTAGGCTGCAGCAGACTCAGAGTCGCAGAGGTATGTATGGGTGGTGGTGCAGAATCCAAGCTTACGGGTCTTGCTTGACCTCTTGGGGTTTTGGGGCCTTTTCTGATACTTCCATGCAGTGCTACCAACTTCCTGAAGTAAGGCTTGTACAAAAGCTGGAACAGTTAGTCTAGAGCAGGTTTTAGGCTACTGGGTGTTTGATACTTGCAATTGATCTGAAGTTTTAAAAAAAAAAAATCCATTGGTATGGGGATGTGCTGTAATGGTTTAATCTGACAGAAAGGAAGGCTGTAGAAGCACTTGTGGGATAAGTTAATCTCTTTGCACATGAGTGGGTAGTGTTTCTCTTTGTAATAAAAACATCTATTATAAGAACTGGTTTTTGCATGGGAAAACTAGTGCCTGTAGTATAAATCAGGCCTGTAGAAGTGCATGATTCGTGTTTCTTGCAGCATGCTTGAGACTGCTAGTATGCTAGGCAGCAACTGCCCTTAAACGTGTCTCTGCCTGAGCGTGAAGGCCTCAGCCTGGTGCTGTGGGAGTGTATTTTGTCTTTGATGCTCAGAGCCAACGCCAGAAGAGTGGCACAGAGGTGGCAGTTCCACCACATCTGTTTCTTTCCTGCAAGTGTTCTGTCTGATATTAATCTGATGTTACATAGATAATCTGCTCTTAGTTTCATTCCATTGTGGAGGATTTGTGATACTGATAGTGTAGCTGTATTTTAGGCCGGGATCAGAATGTCATGCAATTTGTGACTTAGCTATGAACAAGCTTGTCGGATGTGACAGATTCCCTGTATTTCTGATTTTTTTACCATCATTAATTTTTGGCTCTTGCTTGAAGGCCAGAAGACTGTTGAGATGATGCTGTAAATCCATTTTCATGTTATTTAACGTCAACCCAAGCACAAACTGGTGCACTTCAATGGATTTCACCCTTAAAGTGAAGCTTCCTGTATTATATCACTTTTTTTTAAAGTTTATTTACACTGAGCTATCCAAAGTGCAGTTTTACTGGTAGATTGAATGCTTTTTTCCACCTTGAGATGCAGGGTCACTCATGGAATGAGTTGTTGGTGTCCTGGGTAAGCCGTGTATTGGATGTTTTCACTTTCAGGTCTGGAAGGTGAACGCCCTGCGCGCCTTACTCGGGGAGAAGCTGACAGGGATACGTACAGACGCAGTGCCGTTCCACGTGAGTTTCTGTCGTGTTGCTGTAATGAATATCAGGCCGACCTTGCTCTTTGTGCAAGTTATCTCTTTGGGAGAATTGTCTTCAGTATTGGCCTCCTTTCAAGAAGAAAAGGGGAAAATTAGACTCTTAGCGTAGCTGAGGCATGTACACAACAGAGTTCATCTGTATATGCTTATGGATATGATTCTCTTCTTGAATTTTGTCAAGCTGGGCTGTGGGATTTTTCTCGGGGGTGGGTTCAGTAACTCTCTAACAGTCTCAACAATAGCTGTTTTACTTTGCTATATTTTGCCTCAGTTTTAGTCGGTTTTGGCTGTAAACCTTTGATACGAAGCAGGAGCGCTGTACTTGGGGAGTGTATTCTTTGGTTAGTAACTCATTCATCTCTCTCTTCAGCTGGCGCTGACAAGAAGGCTGAGGCTGGTGCTGGATCAGCCACGGAATTCCAGTTTGTGAGTATTTGCATTTGAGATTTGCTTCCTTTATTGAGGCTTTGATTAGGAGAAACTGGATAGGTCATATCTGCATGCTCTTCAGTGTGGTGCTTCTCAGGTATGCCAGCCGAGGTTAAGTATTTGGCTCTGATTGTGTAAGGGAGGCTGGCAACTGTTACTCTTTATGCCCAGCTCACTTGCTGCATTCCT
>NW_010522016.1:5845-8255 GCF_000687285.1 Phaethon lepturus
TGGGAAGCCAGTGACACATTTGAGAAGCAAGCCGAGCTCTCTGGAGGAAATGTTTGATTTTGTACTTCAGAAATAGAAGAGTTTTAGACATGATCCACAAAGCTGGCTAGGATTTTCTTCTTAATATCACTCATCTGGTTAACCTGTGTCAGGTAGCTGGTCTCAGGTCAGTTAGGCTACGCTTGGAGCAGGGGATGCTTATTATAAGTAATGCAAAGTTGAGGCAAGACAGCTAGCTCTTTTATGACGTTGGTGGTTCTTGCTGCTGTGTATTTGCCGCCGTTGCTTGCTTAATACGGTGACTTCTAATGCTCTTCCTTTTCTGTTACAGAGAGGTGGATTTGGTCGTGGACGTGGTCAGCCGCCTCAGTAGAACTTCCTGCTCATGTTTTGTGTATAATAAAATAGGTGAAAATGCCACCTGGGTTGCATCACTGTGTCTTATTCAAGTGCATAAATCTAAAGCTCACGTAGCAGAGAAGTGACTCAAACATTTGGCATGTGTAACAACAGTAGTGGAATAACTTGTGATTAGAAAGCAGGTTATAGGGAGGAACTTGCTAGGTTTGGTGGTTACTGATGTAGGGTTTCACTAGTGTGTAGAGGTGATTCTTATGGAGTAATGAGCATCAGTTCCTGGCAGCACAGAAGCGCCGCAGGCAGTTTTTCTGCTTTGCCCAGGAAGACACTCATTTCTAGTAATTCCCAGTAATGCAGTAAAGCTGGGCTGAGAGAGACCATTCTGTTTTGCAGACAGAAAATTCAGCAAGTTCAGCTGTGTTGGCCTGAGGCCCTCTGTGAATTGGACACAGCCAGTGCAGGCAGGTGAGCGTTTCCTTTATCCTGGTTCTGAAATGACTGCGTTAATCCAGATGGGGTGGTGGTGATGGCACCCGCTGTCTGCAGCAGAGCAGAGCTGGGACGGGGACGTGCAGCCCGGGGTTCCCGGCAGTGTGCAGCCTACCGGTAGATGTCACCCGCCAACTTACAACGGGATGATGCTAATTGGGAATGGCTTTCCTGGTAAATGGTATCTTGTTCAGGGCAGCCTTAATATTGCAGAAGTGCTACGAACCCAGGGGGAAAGGAGTTCATTCTAGTCCTGGTTTGGGGTGAGGGAAATGGTGGGCATGTGATTTTTTTTTTTTTTTTTAATTTGGTTTATTTCTGAGGGAGTTGGAACTGTAGAGAGAGACTAGGTGTTTCAAATCTTTGTTTTAACTGATCCATCTGCCTCAGCTGAAGTTTGTAGGTTGTGATTTAGCTAAACCTAATCCAGACTAACCTGCTGAATCCCAAGTGACTGGATTTAGCCAGGATGCACTTTACAGCCTTGTTCTTAATGGGAATATGCATTAAAGAAGCTCTTCTTTCAACTTTGATAGTGATATTCTTGAGCTTGTGGGTTTTCTGGATCTACTGGGGGTTCAAGTTTCTGCTTATTTTATCCTACAGTGTAGCAGTAATGTTTATACTTGCTGCTATGCATTTATAGTTATGATTCTGTTTTTGGAAGCAGTGTTGTGTTCAGCAAAACATTTAGCTTCATGTGAAATTAAGTAACTATTTAAAATCCCTTGGAGTACTTAAGTGTGTGGCAATTGGTATGAAGTGCTCCATGTTTTCTTCTGAAACAACATTTGATTCGTTAAAGGGAAGATCCAGATGAACAAGAAAAGATTGCTTTTGTTTTGGGGTGAAGAACACTAGTCTAAATGGACTCTTCCACCAGGGAAGTATTACCCCCATGTTTTTAATCTCAGCCTCGTCTCCTAACCCACCAGTCTGTCCCAGGGATGGGAAGAGTGGATCCCATCCTTGTCCTCGCAAAGCTTTTTTAACAGTGGAAGGGGGTCTGAGAGGCATGGCTGTTACCTGCGTCTCTTTTGGTGAGCTCTGGTGGGGTCCACACCTAGCCAAGAGCCTTTTATTTGATGTACCCAGTTGGAAGATGTTAAAGGCTTTTTGGCTTATCCTCCATTTTCGACTGTCTCCCGTTCTGGAAGTTCAGGCCGCTGAATCCAAACCAACGCTGGGCAAATGCCGCTCAGGCAGGTACGCGACCCTTGGCCAGGGTGGTCCTCCTGGGGGGAGCACACAAAACTGGGCTCGTGAGGGTGCGCGGGGCTGCGGCGTCCGCTCGCATCCCTCTACCTGCGGCCCCCCTGCGAGCAAGCACCCTGTGTGTGGGGGCCTTGCGGCAGGGTGGGGGTGGTGTTTGCCGGTCCTGGGGTGCAATGTGGGCCCTTACGGTGAAATTGTGCTCTGAGGCTGAAGCCTCAAAACGCCCACGAAAGGCCCGCAGGGAGCAGGGAGCATGTGCGATGGTAGGGGGGCCCTGCACGTGCCCCCTGTGAGGTGGCTCTGTGCTGAGGCCCCCCCCGGCTTGCAGAGGACACCCCCCCGCCCC